>NW_023411796.1:0-13370 GCF_903995425.1 Onychomys torridus | reverse complement strand
TGGAAAGTGGGAGATGCAAACTAGGAAGTAGTCCCTGGAGTCTTTCTTAGTCATTTTAATTTGTGTTGTTATTGTTTTCAGAAGGGTCTCAGGTTCCAGGGAGACTCTAATCATTATCCTCAAATGCAGGGGATACAATTCCTTAAGACACAGTCCAGGGGACAGCAAAAGGCAGGTTTGTGAATCCATTCTCTCAGTTCTCTCTCACTACAAAGATTTTCTTGCAAGAGAGCACTGGCACATCACTCATTCAGAGATAAGTTGATTTCATCTTCCCAATCAGAGTTGTCTGAGATGTCCTCCACCAGAATCACTTCCTCTTCCTCCTCTCGTCAGAGTCTTCCTCTTCCCTCCTCTCCCTCCTCTAGGCTTGCTAGCTCATCATCAGAGGGAGAGAAGTCATTGTGCCCCCATCCTGTCCTGTGTTCTCACTGTTGTCAGCCTCCTCCACTCTGCCTCTTGCCACTGGTCAGTGACAAACTCCTCTACATCATCAGTGCCATCATAATCCCTCTCTTCCTCCTGTTCTTCCTCTTCTGAGTCCTCCTCTTCATCTTCTTCCTCTGACAGACACTGCCTGCCCACTTCATAAAGTCTGCATACTGTGTCCATGTTAGGGCACCCATACTGCCTGATTCTCAATGACAGCAAGATAGCAGTCTTTGGTGTCTGTAACACAGGTCAAAGATGTTCTGTTTCACATCAAATAGTTGCTATAGGTTTGTAATCAGTTGCATTAAATGTTCGGAAGGATGACCCAAAGGGCTTTTCATTCTCTCTTCCAAGAAGTCATCTTCATCATCTGCCTGCAACATTGCTCCATAACATCACTGTCCCTGTGTGGTTAAACACCACAGGACATTGATCCAGAGCAGGAACTGTGTGTAAAAGATGGAAAGTTCGAAGGTCCCAAATCTCTGTATTGATGATGACCTCCAGCCCATTGGGATGGAAAACACCACTGATATTCCTGTTGAACTTGTCAAACTTGTGGATGGCCTGTGCAGAGCGGACATCCCACAGGACCCCATCATTTAAGACAAGATCGTCTGTAGGATCAAAGGTGGCACAGTTTCTCTTGTAGTGGCTGGCAAGATCTGGGTTAAACAGAGTCAACATCTTGGTGCCAGTCTCAATATCATAAATATGGGCCATGTCTCCTTTTGTGCCTATGACCTGATCCTGAGAGTACTTACTGAACTCAACATATGATCTTCTGTGAAGGAATGCTTCATATCAAATACTATGACCTCATTCCCCAAAGTGCAGACACAAAGGCTGTCCCCAAGTGGCAGATGTCAGAAGTAAGGACCCATCCCTGGAAGATTCAAGGTGTGTGATGGCTGAGTTGTGACAGTTATAGCTGGCCTTCCAGTCCACTAAATACATTGTAGAGCTTCAGCTGCCCTGTACAGTTCCCAAGCATCAGGAACCGCTCCTCCTGGGCTGAGAATGCACAACATGTGCAAGCCACTCTCATCTTCATGAGCTTCCGGGAACACTGAATAAGGATGAAATCGCGGATGGCGCAGTCCTGCTGTAGTAAAAAACAATCATGTCTCTGGTGATTTCACAATATACATGTTTGCTATAATATTCTTTACTTAAAGAATAAAAAATTGTTTATAATAAAACTTTAAAAGGAAAAAAGCATCAAGCATTTGTGACTGAAGGTAATAACTTCTTTCCAGGAGTCTATCCCTGCACTTTATTTTCTTTGGAAGAAAAAAATGTCTGAAGAACCATATAGAAGCATGTTTACATACCTATTTAAATAAAGATGGTCAATGTGGTATCTCAAATTGATAGGATTAAGAATATTTGATTATAATTATAACCAAAACTGTTTGGTTCCCTCAAATGTATCTGTTTTCTTTGGGGCAGAGCAGGAAAAGTAGCCAAAGCCTGCTACTGAGAAGATGCCTAACTCCCTCCCTTGGTGGCTGGACAGGAGTTGTGTGGACCTTGGTTTTTTGGAGTAGAGAACTTTACAGGTATAAAGTCACTCCCTCTCTGTATATCAGTTTTTCAAAGGTCTTTATTTCTTTCCCTTTCTTCCCAATGTGGAAATTACAAATCAAAGGTCTTTTTCTTTAATGTAATATGTGCTTATTTAAAAAAATACAAAATAAACTACATCTCTGTCTTTGTTAACAAGAATTCTAGATCAGAAGCTTATGGTCAAAAGCAATTGAAGAGTTGTTCTGACTTCTGAAACCTCATTCCTCACGCAGTCAGAAGGCCATCTTGCTGGGAGATTTAGCCTGCAAAGCAACAGAGTTTGGTCAGAAATAAGCAGAGTATGAGCCATTGGAAACAAGTGCCATCTTACCGCAGATTCAAGGAACAGAGTGCCTGGGGCTTACCTTAGGTCCTCTGGAAATTTATGCTTCTCTCTGTCACAACATAGGCTTGTCCCTAATGCCCAAGATGGTTCTGTATGGTCTTCACATCCCCAGTAAATTGTGTACCCTAATAAAACTTATCTGGGGGTCAGAGAACAGAAGAGCCAGTAGATTAGACAGAGGTCAGAAAATGGTGGCACCCAGGCCTTTAACACTATCACTTTGGAGGCAGAGGTCAAGGCCACAAAGAGAACAGCCAGGCATGGTGTCACATACCTTTAATCCTAGCACTTGATATCACCTGTCGTGCTTGGGAAAGACACACACCTTTAATCCCAGGAAGTGACCTCAGACAGCAGAGAGATATATAAGAATGAGGACCAGGAACCAGAGGCACTTCAGCTGAGTTCCATTCAGGTCATGTCTCAGAATCTGTCACTGTCTGAAGCTTCTAGGAAATATATGGTTTTGAATTTTATTTTGTTTTGGTTTTCGAGGCAAAGTTTTTCTGTGTAGCTTTGCTGCCTTTTCTGTAATACACTCTGTCTCCCAGGCTGGCCTCAAACACACCGATCTGCCTGACTCTACCTTAGGAGTGGGACATCCCCTCCTGGCCCTTTTTAGATTCCTATTACAAGGCAGTATGGAGAGCAAGATGGCCGAAAGGACAGCTGGGCCTGGTGGCTCCAGAATGAGATCAGGAAGGAAACAGTCCACCAGCCCTGCTGACAACTACCATCTGGCCTGGAAGAGGACTCTACAAGTTGTTATGAGTTCCTTGCTGACAGAGGCAGGATTTGAGATCTCTGAGAAAGCATCTGTGGAAACACTGACAGAGATACTACAGAGCTACATCTCAGAAGTCTGGAGAAGTGCCAAGTCTTTCTGTGAACACACAGCCAGCACCCAGCCCACACTGTGGGATATCTTGGTCACAGTGGTTGAAATGGGGTTCAATGTGAACACTCTTCCTGCTTATGCAAAAGGGTCTCAGAGGATGGTCATCACTGCACCTCTGGTGACCAATCAGCCAGTGACACCCAAGGCTCTCAGTGCAGGGGACAACAGACCCCACCCACCACATATCCACAACCATTTCCAGGAGTTTCCAGATCCCCATACCTACATCAAAACTCCCACATACCTTCAATCAGTGTCTGACAACCAGGTCCTGAGAGAGAGGGCTGCATCTCAGAGGCGAGATGTGGAGCAAGCACTCACCTGCTTCATGGCCAGGACAGGCAAGCCCCAGAGTCTTTTCAAGGATGATGTCAGCACTTTCCCGTGATTGCTGCCAGACCTCTCACCATCCCCTACCTCACAGCCTTGCTTCCCCCTGAGCTGGACATGCAGCAGATGGAGGAGACAGACACAGAGAACAATCCTCTTCCTATCAGCATCAAGGATTCCAGAGCTGAGAAGGAGATCTCCTCCTCCTCTGGCAGTTAGAACAGAGAGAACACAGGACAGGATGGGGACAATGACTTCTCTCCCTCTGATGAGGAGCTAGCAAGGCAAGAGGAGGGAGAGGAGGGGGAAGCAGAAGACTCTGATGCAGAGGAGGAAGAGGAAGTGATTCTGGTGGAGGACAGCTCAGACAACTCTGATTGGGAAGATGACATCATCTTATCTCTGAATGAGTGATGTGCCAGTGCTCTCTTGCAAGAAAATCTTGGTAGCGACAGGAACTGAGAGAATGGATTCACAAAATCTGCCTTTTGTTCCCTGAACTGTGTCTTAAGGAACTGTACTCCCTGCATTTGAGGACTATGATTAGAGTGTCTCTGGAACCTGAGGTCCCATCTAAATACAATAAGAACCACAAATTAAAATGACTAAGACAGACTCCAGGGACTTCCTAGTTTGCAACTCCTACTCCTAGGATGGACGCTGTTTGCTCAAGGAAACAAACTCACATGTCTCTGGATATTTCACAATGTATTTTTTGGTATAATGTTCTTTACTTAAAGAAGAAGAAATAGTTTTTAATAAAACTTTAAAAGGAAAAAAGCATCAAGCATTTGTAACTGAGGGTATCAACTTCATTCCAACAGTCTATGTGTTCACTTCATTTTCTTTGGAAGAAAATGATGTCTAAAGAACTATATAGAGGCATTTTTACATACCTATTTCAACAAAGATGATAAATGTGGTGTCTCAAATTCATAGGATTAAGAATATTTTATTATACTTGTAACCAAAACTGTTTGGTTGTCTCAAGTTGATCTGTTTTCCTTTGTGCCAGAGCAGGAATAGAAGGCGAGGCCTGCTACTGGGAAGATGCCTAACTCCCTCCCTTGGTGGCCAAGCAGGAGTTGTGTGGACCTTGGTTTTGTGCAGTTGAGAACTTTAGGGGTATAAAGTCACTCCCTCTCTGTAATTTAGTTTTTCAAAAGTCTTTATTTCTTTCCCTTTCTTCCCAAATTTGAATTTATAAATCAAAAGTTTTTTTCTTTACTGTAATGTGTGCTTATTTAAAAAAATACAAAATAAACTACACGATGTCTTTGTTTAAAAGAATTCAAGTTCAGGAGCTTATGGTCCAAAGCCATTGTAGAGTTGTATTGGCTTCTGAAGCCTCATTCCTCAAGGAGGCAGAAGGCCATCTTGCTGGGAGATTATCCTGCAAAGCAACAGAGTTTGGTCAGCTAATGAGCAGAGTTTGAGCGCCTGGAAACAAGTGCCAGCTTGCTGCAGATTCATGAAACGGAGAGCTGGTGGTAACCTTGGGTCACTCTGGAAATTTGAGGTTCTCCCTGTCACAACACAGTCCTGTCCCTAATACCCAAGATGGGGTCTGCATTGCCTTCATATCCCCAATAAATTGTGTACCCTAATGAAACATATCTGTGGGTCAGAGAACAGAACAAACACTAGATTAGACAGAGATGAGAAAATGGTCGCACCCAGGCTTTTAACACTATCACTTTGGAGTCAGAGGTCAAGGCCACAAATAGAACAGCCAGGCATGGTGACACACATCTTTAATCCCAGCACTTGAAATCACATTTCTTGCTTGGGAAAGACACACACTTTTAATTCCAGGAAGTGACCTCAGGCCGCAGAGAGGTATATAAGAATGAGGACGAGGAACCACAGGCACTTCAGCTGAGTTTCATTCTGGTCATGACTCTGAATCTTTCACTGTCTGAAGCTTTGTGGAAATAGGATTCAATCAGTAGTTGTGGATGTGAGGTTAGCTGTGGCTTGTCTTATTCCTCTGATCTCTCAATTCTTCATCCAAATATCTGGTTTCAAATTTTATTTTGTTTTGTTTTGTTTTTTGAGGCAAGGTTTCTCTTTGTAGCTTTGTTGCCTTTTCTGTAGTATACTTTGTAGCTCAGGCTGGCCTCAAAATCATAGAGATCTGCCTGACTCTGCTTTAGAAGTGGGATATCACCTCCTGGCCCTTTTAAGATTCCTATTACAGGGCAGTAGACTGAGCAAGTTGGCCGAAAGGGATCAGGGGGCAAACAGTCCATTAATGCTGCTGATAACTACCATCTGTCCTGGAAGAGGACTCCACATGTGGTTGTTAGTTCCTTGCTGACATAGGCCGGATTTGAGAGCTCTGAGAAAGCATCTGTGGAAACATTGACAGAGATGCTAGAGAGCTACATACCAAATGATGGCAGTAGTGCCAAGTCTTACTGTGAACACACAGCCAGGCCTCAGCACACACTGTGGAATGTCCTGGTCACACTCGTTGAAATGGGGTTCAATATGGATACTCTTCCTGCTTATGCAAAAGGGTCTGAGAGGATGGTCATCACTGCACCTCTGGTGACCAATCAGCCAGTGAAACCCAAGGCTCTCTGTGCAGTGCACAACAGACCCCACCCACCACCCATCCTCAGCCATATTCCTGAGTTTCCTGATCCCCAAACCTACATCAAAACTCCTTCATACCTTGAATCAGTGTTTGACAAGCAGTCCATGAGGGAAATGTGGAGTGAGCACTCACCTGCTTCATAGCCAGGACAGGCAAGACCCAGAGTCTTTTCAAAGATGGTGTCAGCACTTTCCCCTTGATTGCTGCCAAACCTTTTACCATCCCCTACCCAGAGCCTTGCTTCCCCCTGAACTGGAGTTCCAGCAGATGGAGGAGACAGACACTGAGAACATCCCTCTTCCTATCAGCACCAAGGATTCCAGAGCTGAGAAGGAGAACTCCTCCTTATCTGGCTGCTGGAACATAGAGGGGAGCATCATAGACAACCTCTATGTGAAGCCTGTGAAGAAGCCCAAGATCTCCAGGAAGTCCCTCTGCTGAGCTGAGATGGAAACTGCCCTGGAAGGGGGAAGACCCTGCTTTCCTGAGGGTGTGCAATCAGAGAGAAGTTCAGGTCCTTTGGGGCTTACCATTGCTGGATCATTTTAGCAGAATCCTTCTATGAAGACAACCTGTTTTGCCAACAGGCCAGGGGACCACTAGTGACTTCCTTGATTAAATCACTGGCCTTGATTCCTTTGATCCCTGAAGGACCTGGGAAGGTGGCAGGAAGTAAAGACTCATATGAAGAAGGCCAACTAGCTTCTATTCAAGAGGTATCTCTGACTCAGCCCCCTACACCCTCCGGGTCTCCAGACCAGAAAAGAGTGTTCTGGACCAGACAGGAGTGTTCTCACGATGACTCACAACTTCCAGATCAGAGCAGAAAGAATGTTGTAGCATGAATATTAAAGGTACTTATTAATAAAATCAAATCTGAGGCCAGTTATTTGGGCGAATGCTAGAAGGTCAGAGAGACACAGAACAAGTCACAGTTACCTCACCTCGCCAGGTCCTCAGCTGGTCTTGTTTCCTCAGATTGGAAACCTCTGAGTCCTCATCCAGAATGAGTCTCAGCTGAACTGTGTTGCTCCATAGCTTGAATGCTTCTCCAGACAAATGCTTAACTAACCAAATGCTTAACTAACTACATATTTTACTTTAGTTCCTGGTCCTCACGACTTATATACCTTTCTCTCTCTGTCCCCACACACTGGGATTAAAGATTGGGTTTCTGGGATTAAAGGCATGGGTCACCATGCTGAACTGTTTCTAAAGTGGCCTTGAACTCAGAGATCCAACTGGCTCTGCCTCCCAAGTGCTGGGATTAAAGGCATGCAACACTACAGCCCACCTTCTGTTATGGCTTACTGTTCCCATTTTCTAACCACCACTTTTGGCCTTGTTCTAGTGGCTGTCTGTTCTCTGACCCCAGATATGTTTTTTTCGGGGAACACACAATATTGCAGGGAACACAATACCCACCACTGAATGACTGTGTGGATTTGAAGAAAATATGATATACTTGACAACTCATGGTGCACTCAATGGAAATCCAGTCCCCAGGCCAGACTGGAGGTAGCACACCTTGCTGTTCCCAATGCTTCTAGTCAGCACGTCTTTACTCCTCACCATTATCATGGTCTGAAGCAAACACCTGTCGAGTCTGTTGTGTGAGGTGGGAGTAGGATTGGCCTGCTGTTGCCCCTGACCTCGGAACTGCACCACTGTGCTTTCTCTTAGAGAGATGCTGGGACAGTGACCTGAATCGGGTTGTGTTGACATGTATGATTCTCAATGTAAACCTATATATTTGTATTTTTATTAGTTGGGAGAGTCTTCTTAGAGGGAATAATAAAGTGTGATTTATGAAAAAAAGATTGGTGTTACACAGAGGGTACTTGATTTCTAATTTACTTTCTCACTCCCTACTTCCCCTCACCCCAGGTTCAAAAGGACAAATGGTCTGAAAGGACAGAATTTGGCAAGTTGCTGGGTCAGGTCTGTAAGTCTAAAAGAACTGATCCTCTGAGGGCATATGCATTGTCCAATTTCCAATGCCAGAAGAGTTCTGTAGAACAAAGAGTCTGAGAACAGTGAGCCAATTGGATGGTGGATTTCAATTTAAAAGCCCCCACCCCAAAGAAGTTTCTAGAGCCCTTAATGCCAGGTTCTCATTAATCCCAAGAATGTTTTATTCCAGGCTTATACAAGTAGACTGAAGACAGATACCTTTAACCTCAACTAGCAATGATAATTCACTAATCCATTCTCATTTAGAATCATGGGATTTCAGAAGTTTATTACTTGGTTAAGAAACTTGCCTTGAAGATGCCCAAGAGATCCTGGATCCCACATCCAACACTTCCAAACAGTTGCTCCTAGATTTGCACAGTAAAGTGTGTGTTTACCCACTGTAGCTGTGTGATAATACAGAACTGAAATACTGAAGTCAAAGACATCTTTGGCAAGAAGCTTCAATGCTGGAGTCTGGGGTCTTTCTTGAGAGAGCAGGAGAGGCCAGCTGGAACTATCACGAACTATGTATATATACACACTAGAGCACACACTGTGGCCCATATGAAGCTTCCCTGTACAGGCAATGTCATCACCACTGAATCTATGATGAGGTGCTTTCATCCAACAATTTGGATTTGCCAAGACTGGCCAGAAGAATAACCTCTCCTAGACAAGGCTCATATGAAGAATGCCAACTAGCTTCTGTTCAGGAGGGATCTCTGCCTCAGGTCCTTACCCCTCTGTATCCAAACCCTGCCCCATCTCAGAAAGCTTCTCACAGACATGCTCAAGACCACATCTATAGGTTAAACTGCCCCTCTGAGATGGTCATGTAGTTTTTCAGTCTTTTCTCAGTCTCCACAGGACCAAAAATGTCATCCCTGAGAAATTTACCCATTAAACCTGGACTTTTACCTCTTTTTTGTTTTGTTTTTGAGACAGTTTGTCTCTGTAAGCTTTGGAGCCTGTCCTGGAACTCATTCAGTATAGCAGGCTGGCCTGTAACTCAACAATCCGCCTGGCTCTGCCTCCCAAGTGCTGGGACTAAAGGCATGTACCACAAATACCTAGCGTTATAATTCTGTAGGATTTGGATTATTCTACCAGTGGAAAGATGAAGAGGCTTAATATCAGGGTATAGAAACCTTTCAGCTTGCAAATTGGCACATAAAACAAAAGCTTCATCCCTATAGTCCACCATACCACATCAGGTTCAGGTTGCTTGGTTTCACAGCAATAAGTCATTATGATGGGGCATTGAGACGAAGGCTAAATATGGATGAGGAAAGATCAGAGAATTGCAAACACTATGTAAACACCATAAGAAAAATATGTCTAGATTTGCAACAGCACTGTACCTCATACAAGAAACTGTTGGTTAGTCTTGTAACACAGCCACAGTGGCCTAGCAGCCATAGACAGTGGCATTCCATTCCAGACTTGGAGCCAAACCTATCAGTATGGGAGAAAAAGAGGATGGAGAATGTGTGCATCTCAGGGACAAAAGATTGCTGTTAACCTCAGATTTTCAAGTGCAGGTGAGTGGCAGACTGGAAAGGACTCCTTGTCCATTGCTGGGTGTAGCAGGAATCTTAAAAGTTCTCGCCAGTTCTTCATCTGATCTTGTTTCCTCATACTGGATGGCCTCAGCTGAACTGTGCTGCTCCAAAGCCTCAAAGCTTGACCAGCAAAATAATTCTAGTTTCTGGTCCTCATGCCTTGTATACCTTTCTGTTTTCTACCATTACTCCCTGGGATTAAACGCAGGAGTCACCACACCTTGTTGTTTCCAATGTGGCCTTGAACTCACAGAGATCCAGAAGGATTTCTGTCTGTGAAATGCTAGGATTAGAGATGTGAGTGCCACCAATTTCTAGCCTCTGTATCTACTGGCGGTCTGTTCTTGGATCCCAGATGAATTTTTTAAGGTGCACAATATTTTGAGGGAACACACTACCACATTTCCACTATTTTGTCTAAAATTGAAAAAAAAAAGTATAACTAATACAAGAAAACTATCCAATAAGTATATACAATATATACAGCCAAAAATTACATGAATGATGTCTAGTAAATTAACACAGGACAGATTCGCATTAAAAAAAAAACTCCTTTATATATATGTTGATAATGTCCAGGCCAGTAATATTTGATAAATTCAGACAAAAATTTTCATTACTTATTTATTTAAAACCAGTAGTTGCTCTTTAAATGTTGATTCAGTAGTCTACCTTTTTTATATCTTCCCTCTGTTGCTTTTTAGGATAGATTCAATCATCTACCCATTTACCCTATTAATTCTTAATGTTAATTCTCAGAGTAGATTCATTGGTCTACCTCATATCTATATTCTGTTTTCTTTTTCTTTTAATAAAAAAACCTCTGAACATAATCTCCTTGTTCAGCATTTTTCCTGACCATTAACAATTAACAACTTGTAACCAAACATTGCAAACAGAAACAATATACAAAACTCATTAAATGACCAAAGACTGCCCATCCCACCTCTTGGGAATGTGGGCTTCCTTTTCTTAAAATTATTTCCTGCTCTTTGGTGGTGAAGACATCTTTAGGAAATCCTGAAAAGAAAATTTTGGGGTTAAGTGTCAAGTCCTGTGTCATTTGTCCAGTCTCTGCATAATGAGAAAATGCAGAACTTGTCACAACTCCTTATTCGAGTAGTCTGTCAGGCTGGATCATCTCAGGTAGCCATCTCAAAATTGTCCTAAGCAGTTTTCAGGCCAAAGTCAATCTTTTGGTGGTGTTCATCAGCTTAATGGCACTACCATAGACCATGTGGAATCATCGTTGTGGGATCCTGTCATCTTTTTGAATATTTCAAAGTCCCTGTTAGGCATGATCATGGTTCCCTGCAGTCGGTTTTGTTTTTTTCCTCCTGTGTGGTTTGGAGTAATCACAGTCTGATAAATGTCTGTCTCTTGGAACCATGAATATTCTTGTCTAGAAGAGAAAATCTACACAACAATTTCTCCCCAGCATTTGTCTTGCCAAACGTTTACAAACTGAAATTTGCCAATGCTTTCTTGTAACACGATGGTCCAGGAAATTCTCTGAAGAAGAAGTAAATTCTTCCTCCCAGGGAGCAACATCAGCTCACACAGCAAAAAGATGACAAGCATCCTGCAACTCAGAGCAGCAGTGCCTGCCTCCATAGTCCCACAGATATCACCTTTTGTGCCTAAGCCCCTGGGGAAGCCTTCTAGGCCAACCTCAAACTCGGAATCCTCCTGCCTCTGCCTTCTTCAATAAATCCTACCAGTGTGCAACCAGAAGTGGCTGAGGGTAGCTCGGGTTTGAGCAGAGGCCCACAAGGCCTCAGGAAAGCAGCTTTTTCATGAATTTGTACCACAAACTTTAGGCACCAGATGTAGCAGTTCTTCAGCTGATCCTGTTTCCTCAGACTGGATGTCACTCAGCTAAACTGTCCTGCTCCAAAGCTCAAAAGATTAACCAGGCAAAAGCTTCTAGTTTCTGGTCCTCATGCTTTATCTACCTTTCTGTTTTCTACCATCACTCCCTGGGAATGAAGGCTGGATTTCTGGGATTAAAGGCAAGAGTCACCCCACCTGATTCGTTCTAATGTGTCCTTGAACTCACAGACATCCAGAAGGATTTCTGTCTCTGAAATGCTAGGATTAAATTGTGAGTGCCACCATTTTCTAGACTCTTATCTACTGGCTGTTTTCTGATCCCAAATACATATATTAGGGTGCACAATATTTGGGGGGAACACACTACCACATTTCCCTTTTTTTGTCTAAAATTTTAAAAAAGCCTATAACTACTACAAGAAAAACTACCCAATAAGTATATACAATATTTACAGTCAAAAATTACATGAACCTTGTCTAGTCCATTAGCACATGGCAGATTCAGATAAAAAAAACTCCATTATATATATTTTGATAAAGTCCTGGCGAATAATATTTGATAAACTCAGAAAGAATTTTCATTACTTATCTTATTTAAACCTAGTAGCTCGTTTTTAAATGTAGATTCAGTAGTCTCCCATTTTTATATCTTCCCTCTTTTGCTTTTTATACTAGATTCAATCATCTACACATTTATCCTATTATTTCTTCATGTTGTTTCTCAGAGTAGATTCATTGATCTACCTCATATCTATATTCTCTTTATTCTTTTGCATTTTTTAAAAAGAAACCTCTGAATATAATCTCCTTGTTCAGCTTTTTTCTGACCATTAACAATTAACAACTTGTAACCAAACATTGTAAACAATGACAATATCCAAAACTCATTAAAGGACCAAAAAACCGCCCATCCCACCTCTTGGGAATTGGGCGTCCTTTTCTTAAAATTACTTGCTGCTCTCTGGGTGTGAAGACATCTTTAGGAAATCCTGAAAAGAAAATTTTGGGGTTAAGTGTCAAGTCCTGTGTCATTTGTCCAGTCTCTGCATAATGGGAAAGTGCAGAGCTTGTCCCAACTCCTTATGCGAGAAGTCTATCAGGCTGGATCATCTCAGCTAGCCATCTCAAAATTGTCCTAAGCAGTTTGTAGGCCAAAGTCAATCTTTTGGTGGTGTTCATCAGCTTAATGGTTTTACCATAGTCCATGTGGAATCATCATTGTGGGATCCTGTCATCTTTTTGAATATTTCAAAGTCACTGTTAGGCATGGTCATGGTTCCTTGCAGACATTTTTTTTCCTCCTCTGTGGATTGGTGTAATCACAGTCTGATAAATGTCTATCTCTCAGAACGATGAATGTTCTTCCCTAGAAGAGAAATTCTTCACAGCAATTTTCCCCCACCATTTGTGTTGCCAAACGTTTCCAAACTGACCTTTGCCAATGGCTTCTTATAACATGATGGTCCAGGCAATTTGTGTCTGAAGAAGAAGCAGTAATCTCTTCGTCCCAGGTAGCAACATCACCTCACTCAGCAACAGGATGAGAATCATCTGCCAACTCAGAGCAGCAGTCACTGCCTCCATAGTCCCACAGATGCCACCTTTTGTGCCTAGGTGCCTGAGGAAGCCTCCTAGGCCAACCTCAAACTCGGGATCCTCCTGCCTCTGCCTTCATCAGTAAATCCTACCAGTGTGCCACCAACACCACTGGCTGAGCTAGCTCGTGTTTGAGCAGGGGCCCACATGGAAAACAGCTTTTTCATGAATATATACCACAAACTTTGGTCACCAGATGTAGCAAGAAACTTAAAAGTTCTCATCAGTTCTTCAGCTGATCCTGTA
>NW_023411795.1:0-9828 GCF_903995425.1 Onychomys torridus | reverse complement strand
AATCAGACTTATTTTCCCAAGCTTCCTTTCTCTATATTGGCATGCAACTACAGACTAACTTTCCCATAGTGCCTCTCCTGTCAAAAAAAAAAAAAAACAGAAACAAAAAACAAACAAACACTGCCCCCCAATTCGGGAAATGCTCATAATTGTCCCACAGAGGAGGCCCTCCATTGAAGACCTTCAGCAACATCTGTGGATCATGAAATGGGAGGCAAACATCCCAAGTGACTGCTACTCAGATCCCAATGTCCTAGACACACTGTTGTATAAGGGTTAGTATCAATGCCATGTGCAATCCTTAGTAAAGAGAAAATACAATGAAATGATGTCGACATACCTCATCATCAAAGAGCAGTCAAGCAAGGAGCTGGGGTTTTCACTAGGCTGCACCACCTGATCCAAGCCAGTAGGCCTTGGAGTTGCACCTCTTCCATCCCCAGTACAATAGGAGATAGGAGATAGGACATGTGTGTTCTCCCTGGGCTGCCTTTGTTATATGTTTTTCTTTGCTGACACTTTCCTCAGACAGAGTGGTGCATATTTGAGGAAGGTTCTTTTGTGACCAAAGGGAAAATCTCAAGGGACTTGCTCATCTACCCAAGCAAAAAAAAAAAAGCAAAAGCACTCAAAACAAAGCTTTCCTACAGTTCCTTCAGAGAGACACCATCCAGAAACCTCTGGATTTGTTGCCAGCTTATCCATTTCTTGACACACACGAAGTGCCTCTAGGAAAGGATGAGTCCATTAGCTAGACAGCAGAAGAGTTCACAATATGGGAGAGCCAGGCTCATTCACCCAGGACATTTTAGAAGCTCCTTCTGAAGTCAGTGCATTATGCTTGCCAGGATTTCCTGAACCCACATAGACATCATGGTGGGATCCTTCTCAGGATTTTGTAAAGTGTGGTGTCATTTTATTTTTCAGCCTTCTTTCTCAGATTGGAGACAAAGAGATACAGTGGTGCAGAGTCCGACATGGAAACCTTGTAACTTGTCACCACTGGACTACACATCAGGCAGAAGTGATGGAGGTTACTGTGCCCTTGGTAAAATGCACTTGGCTGGAGGCTTCTAGGGGACTCCTGGAGTGGATAGAGTGAGACAGTGAAGAGGAAATGTGCCTGGTCCTACCATGGATAAAGTCAACATGGGCTATATAAAGCCTACTGTGGTTGGTCCATTTCTCCCTCAGACCTACTAGGAGGGATGAGTGTTCTGGATATAAGGCAGTGGGCTGGCCTATAGTTCTGTCCCTGCAGAGAGGGAGCTGATTTCAGGAACCTGTGAGAAAATTTTCAATGCTATCTTATTAGTTGTTGAGTTTCAGCCTCACAACATCTGTCTGCAGAGGAGCACAGTGACGACATAGGCTGATGGCCTCCCAGGCCAAATAGAAGAACCTGAAAAGTCAATACATGTCCCTAGTTACCATCGTCCAGGGTGCATTAGGCTCTGTGAAACTGGCCTATCATCACCTAACAGGCACCCATTGGCTATAAATGTAATAGACAGTTAGAGCAGGACCTCTGGTTATTGTGTAAGATGGCAACCCTAGGTAAACAATACCATTATAATATAATTTGACACTTCCAGAGTAGTACAACAGGACAATATTTCTTTGAGTCTAAGAAAACTTGTTCCAATGAGTAAGGGAGAAGGGCAGGTTTCAGATGGAAGACGCACAGAAAATATTTGGGGAGATTGTGAGAACTATCGTGTTTTTCCATGACCTTGACATCGTCCATTGTGGCCTAAATTCTGAAAACATCCATCTAGAACAAGACAGCAATGTGAAGCTGTTAGACTTTGGTATCACCATTGATGTAGAGCTGGCACTTGTACTGCAAGTGCCATGTGTGCCACGACCTGACATGGAAAAATGAACTTCCACCTAAGAGCAGCAGGTGCTTCTGGAGACTCTGCAAGACAATCAGGGCGTGCCTCTCAAGATTATGCTGCTTCTCAGTGGGGCAAAAGACACAAGACAGGACTCTGTTCAACAACAAAGTGGCTCCCCTTAGAGAGGCAGGGTGAAGAGCCAGATAAGGAATTGGGCACACAGATATGAGAAGGTCCATATGTGCTTCACATTTATTTTCATGTCTTTTCAGCAGAAAAATCAGAAATGTGTATGCTTGTTTTGTGGAGACCAATAGGGGGTTCACAAATATTTCTATACGAGGTGCTTTAATTAAACATTGCCACTTATCATTCCTCCTCAGGAAGACATGTTCCTGTTGGAACATTCTCAGGTTGTGTCCAAAGTCACTGAACCAGCAGGACACAAGAATAGTCTGTAATCAGAGTGGGGTTGGTTTGTGGTGTACAGAGAGGGAGCTGATTTCAGGAACCTGTGGAACTTTTTCACTGACATCTTGTTAGTTGTTGAGTTTCAGCTTCACAACATGTGTCTGCACATGTGCACAGTGACCACGTATGCTCATGGCCTGCAAGCTCAAGTAGAGGAACATGCAAAATCAATACATGTTCCTAGTTACCATCGGCCAGGGTGCATTTGACTGTGTGAAACTGGCCTATCATCACCTAACAGGCACCCATTGGCCATACATGTAATAGTAACTTAGAGAAGGACCTCTGGTTATTGTGCAAGATGGCAACCCTGGGCAACAATACCATCCTAATATAATTTCCTAGTCTAGATTCTTAAAACAGCACAATATTTCTTTGTGTTTAAGAAAGCTAGTTCCAATGAGTAGGTGATGAGGGCAGGTTTCAGGAGGAAGAAGCATAGAAAATATTTGGGGAGATCGTGAGAGCTATCAGGTTTTGCCATGACCTTGACATCGTCCATTGTGGCCTGAATCTGAAAACATCCTTCGAGAAGAAGAGGGCCATGTGCACCTGGCAGCCTTTGTTATCACCATCTATATATAGCTAGCACTGTACTGCAAGCCCCATGTGGGCCCACAACCTTCAGTGCTTCAGAACTGGTTCTGAGAGAGGGTTTGATGGGCCGAAACCAGATGTATAAAGTCAGGGTGTGCTGCTCTAATTTTCACCCTTGAATGCCACCCCTTCTGAGGAAACACCCTGGAAGAGATTGAGGAGAATATCCTAAAAGGGACCTATGACATTCCAGCTCATGTCTCCTCATAATTCAAAAACCTATATCACTGTTTGTTCACAGTTGCACCACAGATGAGCCCCTCCATTGAAGACCTTCAGCAACATCCTTGGCCCATTAAATGGGAGGAAAACATCCCAACAGACACCCACTCATTTCCCAATGTCCTCTACATACTGTCTTCTTGGTTTAATATCAATGCCATCTTGTAATCATTTGTCAATACAAAATACAATGAAATGATGGGACATAACTCATCATCAAAGAGCAGTCACACAAGGACCTGAGTTTTTTGCCTGGCTGTACCACATCGGCCAAACCTGGGAACCTTGGCGCTATGCTTTCACTTTCCCAAGTACATCTCTCCTGCTCTCGTCTTTACCTAAAACAAAGAAACTGTGAGTCCACATTTAGCCTCTTCTGCACCCAGCCCTCACAACAGCACTTGCTTGTTGAGCCAAGAGCAGCAGGGCAGATGGTGGCTAGAAGTTCCTCCATAGTTCTTTGTTGTCCCCTGCAAAAGAGACCCACTTGTAACTTTGCACCCTATCATGAGCTGTGGTCTCCCCAAGTATCTAAGGCAGTTGGAAGAGGAAATGACCTGGCACCTGGTGTGCAATTTGACACGGGAAAGGCTTTCCTCCCCCACCCCCACACCCTGAACATCAGAAATTTCAAGAGACTGCTCAAGTTCATCAGGGTTTGCCTTTCAACAGTGTGCTTCCTATGTGGGCTGTGAACACACAAGCCCATCTTATGTTCACCAATAAAGTAGCTTCCCTGAAAGGGGGAGGGTGCAGTGCCCAGTGAGGAACTGGGCAGGCAGGTTTTTCCTATGCTTTTTCCCAGTGTGCTTTTCTCTATAGCATCACTATATATCAGACCACAGGATTGCTTCATTCTTGAGGGCACTGTGGGATGTGATAATAGCACACAGAAGTGCAAGGCTGAGGTCCCTCCCCATAGACATTTAACCCAGGCTGAGATTAATGCAGGCCTGGTGCCCATCCAGACTTTCTGCACACACAGCAAGCCTGTATACAATCCTTCCCTTTATTCGGAAGCTCTGCTTTGAATATTCACTTGGAGAAATGATTTGGTCCCTGCTGAGGAATCATTCCTTGGGATGCTCATTTCTGCATCCATAGGTGCAGCAGACTTAGAGCACTACCAGCATCATCTCTCCCAGGTATCACTCTGAGGTGTGGTCTTCTTCAGTGCATGGATGTCAGCCTCTACCATAAGAAAGGCTTGGCTTGAGCATCCATGTGGGATGGGGAGAACAGCAGATCCATTGTAAATAACAACAGGAGAGAGGCCATGTCTCCAGTGCCCTGTTTCAGCTTTGCAGACAGCCTTATGGAATAGGACAGATGAGTCCCAGATCGGCTCCTAAAACCACCTTCATATTCCTACCTAACTTTCATCCAGTCCAGGATCTGTGCAATGGGCCCAGTCAAATGCAGCCTCACTGCTTCCTGCCTCTTTGTCTTTTTTTTTTTGTCCAGAGCTGAGGTCTGCACCCAGGGACTTGTGCTTGCTAGGCAAGCACTCTATCACTGAGCTAAATCCCCAACCTCGATTCCTACCTCTTGGCTTTGTAGACAGGGAGGGCCAATAGGTTGAGGCCTGGGGCACTGCCCATGCTGTCTTATGCTTTGACTCCACCTGTCACTGGAAGAGTCCAACTAGCCTGAGTCCCTACCCAACTCCCTCATAACCACAGGGTTTGTGGTCTCCACACTGTCTACTTAAGTTGCCAGGGCCACAGGAAGCCCATAGCCAGCTGCTCTGATATCTTACCAGGGTTTGCTTGAGGACCACTACCCTGCTGTGCAGAATGTCTCAGTGTATCTCCTGCCATCTGAAACAGTGTTTCCTTTGAGCACAGGACTGCTTTCCTTCTGCTGCTGCTCCTGTGCCCTGGTGGCTTATGATGGCCATTTGGTTCTCCTCCTTTGGGTGTTGAGCTGTTAGAAATGCCCAGAGCAAATAAGGTCTCATCTGAGTACCACATCTCCAGCAGTGGGCTACATAAGGGAACTTAAACCCCATCTTGTGGCAGTTAGGGCTTGCCCATCCCCCAAAGTTCTGCCCACCAACACCTTTTCTCAGAGGGGGCATGTCTTAGCCTCCCTTTCATATTCATTCTCTGACACCAAAGCATCCACTGCCCCTGATGACCTATGGATAAAGTAGATGTCTGTCCTAGGTTACTTTCTATTGTGGTGAAATACTCCAGGACCAAAAGCAACCTGGGCTTTTGGTCCCAGTAGCCATAGGCCTCATTAGAGAACCCATCTGACCCCCTAGCTTCACTGTCTATGTGTCTGTCCTTGCTTTGAACCCTTTCCAGCATGGAATCCAAGCTGTGAGGGACTTGACACACTAGACACATCCTTTACTACCTACATCCTCTCCGTAACCCCTCAAAGGCCCAGTTAGCTCTTAAGGGCTTGGCATGAACTGTGTAGGCTTCTAGAAATTTAGAGAAGAGAAACAGATGAGCTGCCTGCTCTCCTGTCAATCAGAACCCCCCAAACCACATTTTGCACACCAGATCCAATCCTAGAACATGCTTCAGAGCTGAAACACTCAATGGTACCAACAGACCTGGGTCTTTATGTTTGGTTTATTTGATTTGTTCCTGTTTAATTAAATGCTGTACTTTGTTATTTTAGGGGCTGACTCAGTTTCATTAAGCTTCCTGTCCCATACAACTCTTGAGTTTGTAGTGTACAATTTGGAGAATTTTAAACCTGTGCCTGGAATTGAATATTCATTGGACCCATTATTTCTCCCACTGCCCCAGTTTCAGTTCCAGTTAGCATCCACATTTCTCCATACCTTGCTCACCATCTGCTGGCCTTGGTTTTCTTGATACTAGCCCTTATGCCTGGGGTGAGGGGTCACTTACATTCGTTTTATTCCATGTCCCAGATGATGAGCATGGTGAACACTGTTTCCAGGTTGTGTTAGTTCTTTTGAGGACCATCTGTCTCTTCAGTTCACTATGCCCTTTGGGGATTAGCTGAAGTCATTTTTCTGGTGCCATTTTACAGCTTTCCATGTGTTTGAAGTATCCTTCAGATCTTGTGCTGACAACTTTTGTTTTTGTTTCTGGCCTTTTCTGCAGGTGTCCAGGTGTACCTTTACTTTGGTCATATATCCTTTGTTGTGCAGAAGCTTTTTGATGTCTAATAAGCCCACTTGTCATTTCCTGAGGTATTTCCTAGACGATGTGGTAAAGTGTGTGCTGATTTCCTGTAGCACCTCAGATCTTATCTTTGATTCATTGGAATGATCCTAATGTGGGCTCATATGGATTTCTGTCTTCTGCATGGTGATATTCCATTTTCTCAGCAACATTTGTTGACAAAGCTGTCCTTTTTCCCACAGACTTCCATCACCAACTTTACATGGATTTAGGTGACCCTTACCATGTGAGTTCATTTTTAGATCCTCCAATGTATTCCAGCAATCCACACTTATGTTACTTTGCCACAACTACACTGTCTTTGATTTTATGGGTCTGTAGTATTAGGGTCCTGCCAGCCCCAAGATTTCTTCTGCACCTCCTCCTGCTCCTCCTCCTCCTCCTCCTCCTCCTCCCCCTCCTCCTCCTCCTCCTCTCCCTCTACCTCAGCATCTTCTTCCTCTTCCTCCTCCTTTTCTCTTTTGCATCTGTATTTTTTAAGGCAGGTCTCACTGTGCAGCTCATCTGTCACTATGTGGACCAGGCAGTCCTTAAACTCAAGGATCCCCCTCTTCATTGGCCTCCCAATTGCTGGGATTTGTAGTGTGTGCCGACAATCCCAGCAGGACTGTCTTCTGCTTTAGGACTACTCTGGTCCTTCAAGGACTTTTGGGTTTCCATATGAAAAAAATTTTTTTCTTGTTCTGTGAAGAATGTAACCAGAGATTCTGGTGCCAGTTGAGCTTTATCAGCAGAGCACTCCCAGCCATATAGCCACTAGATCAAGAAGCCTTTCCATCTTCCAGAATCTTCTTCATTCCCTACAGTGTCTGAACATTTTCTTTATGTACATTCTTTTCATCTCATCATTTAGGCTTATTTGTATTTTTTCTTCTGAAATGATTGTGAGTAGGAAGGGATTTCCTGGTTTCTTTGTCAATAAATCTGTGATAGTTTTGTAGAAACAGCAGATTACCAGGATTAGCCATATAAATAAATTCTATATGGATATAAAAATGTAAGTGCTATATTATGCCAGAAACTGAATAATGAATTCATGAGCTTTGGCCTGAGGATTTTTCTCAGGCCTATTGACAATCAGCACTCTGACCATTCAGAGTTCATAATACACTGCTCTGGACTTGGCAATCTGCCCATGCTAGCCTGGAGAATTTCTGTCTGTCTAGCACCCTTGTAACAGCCAGAGTGTCCTAGAAGTTGGGTTATGTGGTTGATGAGGGAATGTGACGGTAAAAGATAAACTCTCTGTTTATTTATTTGGTTTTCTACAGTTCTTGTCCTGGCTAAATGTTCCTGTTAACTGAAGAATGACCCTGAAATGTGAAGATTTTTATCATCTAGCTGTACATTTTCCCTTTAAAAACCCTTCATTCTGAGAGCTCAGGGCCATTCTCCTTGGCCTGGCTAGCTAGTGTTGGACGTGGACCAAGCCGGTGCTTATGTGTTTTAATAAATCCCTTTGTACTTGCTCAGCATATTGGCTCTGTGGTGGTCTTGCTTCGGGATTTGAGACACTGTCATAAAAAGAGGCAAGAATCCTGGCTGGGTTCTGTCAACTTGACACAAGAGTCACAAGGGAGAAGAAACTCGGAAATTCCTTTCACCACTTTGTCCTGTGGGCATGTCCTTGGGCCACTTTCTGAAACCCTGATGAGGCCCTTCCTGCCCACTCTGGGTGGTGCCAGCCCTGGGCAGTGGTCCTGAGTCATATGAAAAAGCAAGCTGAGTAAGTCATGGAGAACAAGTGCATAACTTTCCCCCATGGTTCTTGTCTCTGCTCCTGCTTGAGTTCCTACCCTGACTATCCTCAGTGATGGGCTTTGACTGGAATTTGCAAGCTAAAGAAATCCTAGGTTCCTAAGATGTTTTGTGTCATACTGTGGGACAGCAAGCTACTGGATGGTGGTCCCACCACCCATGAAGAAACCATAAAGTGCCCTACACCTTTGCTTCAAGAGGAGGATGTGTGGGCTGTAATGAGGAATATGAGCAGGATGGGGAAGGTGGGTCAGGACAGAGTGGCCATTTTCCTTTGGTCTCTCAGTTCCCACCAGTCTTAATGAAGTAGTTTGTTTGTCTCATAGACAACAAGAGGTTGAGCTCTGGTTCAGAGACAAGATCCTATCCCCAAAATGCAGTGACTCTCAGGAAGTGTGAGATAGAAATGACTGGAGATGGTTGGAGAAGCAGACAGGAGGCTGTACAATAGTCTGGGAGTTATCCTGGACAATGGTCATAAGGCCAGTCAGCACCCAGGATCACAAGGGAAAAACTCAGATCTCCTCTCTGTAAGGAGCCGAGTAAACACAGTGGTTTCCCAGGACTCCTTGAGGTGAACAGGCATGACAGGAGGCTAGAACCCTTCCTCACTCAAACCTTAACTACCCCCTGAGCAAGAGAGTAACCCTATGCCCAGAGACCCCAGGGGGCCTCCTCCTACTTTCTGGGAATTCATATTTAATGTGGGTCTTTAGTCAGCCCTGGAAGCAAACCCCTGGGTCAGGACTGGGACTAACAGATTCAGGCTAGAGAGTGGCCAAGCACACCCTATGCCATGGATCTTCCTGCCTTTAGTCCTGCTGTTCCAAAGAACAAAAGACTCTAAACATGACTTTGACAAAATCCCTAATGACTTTGCCTCTCTACAGGAGACCTGTTCAAAATGTACCTCATGCTCAAAAGGCCAGAAATGGTTTGAGGTACACTAAGCCAACAACAAGGCCACTGAAGACTGTGCTGGCTGCAATGTAATTTGTAGATGAGTAAATACCCATCTGTCTGTCTGATCCACTGAAGCAGAAGCTGGTGGAGACTAACCTCATTTGATGAAAAGGGGAAAGGTACCTGGGGCCCAACATAGAGACAGCCACTGTGGGCTATAGATAGCCTGCTCTGATTGGTCCATTTCTCACTCTGACCTCACAAGGAGCAATTGTGAGGGATGAGTGCCCAGTATATAAGGCCATGGGCTGGGCTGCAGTTCTGTCCCTACAGAGCAGGAAGCTGATTTAGGTGACCTGTGGGACTCTCATAGCTATCTGGTTATTGTTGAGCTGAGACTTTGCTATCACCTGTCTTCACGGGAGCACACTGACCACCTAGCCTCATGGAATGCCGCCCCAACATGAAGAGCTTGAACAACCAATATATGGTCCTATTTCCCATTGGCCACGGTGCTTTTGGCTCTGTGAATCTGGCCTACCATCGCCTCACAGGGATGCCGGTGGAAATAAAATTTATAGATAAACTTGAGGGAGACCTCCCATTCATCATATCTGAGATGGGGGTCCTTGAAAAACTGCACCATCCTAACATCATTCGCATCTTCCAGGTGCTGGTAACACCAAAGCAAATATGCTTCATTACTGAGTTTGTCCCAGGAGGAGACTTGTTCCACAAAGTAACAGAGGAGGGCAGGCTGCAGGAGGAAGAGACACAGAAAATATTCAGGGAGATGCTGTCAGCCATCAAGTATTGTCATGACCTTAACATCATCCATCGAGACCTGAAGCCCCAAATCTCTC
>NW_023411794.1:0-17054 GCF_903995425.1 Onychomys torridus | reverse complement strand
TGTGGCCTCAACCCATTTCCTTTTCTGTATTTCTACTAAATTGTGGGTGAAATGAATCAGCCAGCTTCCTTCTTGGGCTGTCATGACTTCACCACAAACGAGTCAGCATAGTGTCACTAAATCAGATAAGATACAATTGAAAAAATTGATAGCCAATGCTAAGCCATTTTGCTACCCTGATTTTTTTTTAATTTTATAGCTTTTATTTTTGTTCCTAAAGACAAACTTTTTCTGAGTATCCCTGACTATACTAAATGTAGCTGTGTAAACCAGGTTGGCCTCCAACTCAGAGATTCATCTGACATTTGCTCCCACATGCTGAGATTAAAGGTTGGCCAAAATTCCAGCTGTATATATATGTATATATGTTTTTGTACATGTCAAGCATATGTTGTTTTGCTGAGCTTTACCCACCATCTTGAAATTTGAAATTCAGCAGAGGATATCATTCTCTTCTAGGATGCAGTATTCATGATAGTAATAGTGCCTGTGCCTTCTGAGGCATTAGATCACAAAAGTGTTGCATTCTTCTTGCTGGTTGTTTTTCTTTTGATGTTTATTAATGAATACTATTCTTTTTTCTGTATAAATGGATATGCACCACACGTATGCCTGGTCCTCACTGTAGTCCAAAGGGAATCTTAGAACCCACAAGCTTGGAACAATGAACAGTTTTGTGATTCCACAATATAAATTCTGGCAAATGATCCCCTCTATATACAAGACCAGTAAGAGCTCTTAACTTCTCAGCCATCTCTTCTTCCTGTACTGATTATTTATGACCAATAATGATATTTCAAATGTTATCATCTTTCTATTTGTAACTGTTTAAATGCACAGCCATTTTGTAAGATTTATGAAAGTACAATGTGAACTGGAGCAATTCAGATTTTTAGAAGTTGAATACAGAACTAGAGTGAATGCCTAACTCTTTTTAGGAACTTCAGTAAAACAATCTCTGAGTTCATCTTATCTTTTTGTTTGTTTGATACAAGTTTAAAGTGCAGATGGGTTCTTAATATTTACTTTTTTGTTGTCCTATAACTGATTACATAGACGAGGCTAACTTTCAACTCAGAAGCACATATATATGCTTCTACCTTCTAAGTTCTGGGATTAAAGGCATGAGCCATTACACTCAGCTTACAAATTTTTGTTGTATTTAGTAATGGTTCATGCAATTTCTTTGATATGTGCTCAGTACTGTTGAAGTCTTTTCTTGTCTCTCTAACTCTGTTAATAGGAATTTCTCTTGCAAGACGATATCCAATTCCAAGCATTCATAAATAATTGTTGTAAACCTCCTATTGAGTTTGTTTGTGAAGTAACTTGATGATTTCATTGTAATGTCTGAGTCATAAAATACGTGTGGCAGTCACCAGAATTGTGTGGCTATATTGTCAAAGAAGCACACATTTACAATGTTATATCATGCTTTTTGTTTTATACATCTGGATGCACATTTATGTATGGCATATTTTAGAATACAGTGACCTATAATGATGTGCATGTCAACATCACTCAGGAAGAGTGGGCATTGATGGATCCGTCACAGAAGAATCTCTACAAAGATGTGATGCTGGAGACCTATATGAACCTCATTGCTATAGGTAATACTGTAAATTTTCCTTCATATTTTAAAGAAGGGGATGCCTATTGATTGATTATTGATGCTCTTCTACAATTCTGATTGAGAATGTGAAAGAATGAGCTGAATAAGTCAGATTTCATTCTGATAATATCTGAAGATATTAATGTAAAATTTTCAGTTTCTTGTAATAATTCATATATGATTCTTGTCCTATATCTTAGGCTACAATTGGGAAGATCTTAAAGTTGAAGAACATTGTCAAAGTTCTCAAAAACATGGAAGGTAATTTTCTTGTGAAAGCTGATAGAAATGGGCTTCTGGATATATATAATTTATCTGGAAGTTTTAATTAGATGAAGCAGTGTAAATAGTCACAGCTTAAAATACATTGTTGATCAATAAATGCTCATAAACACATGTCCCTCAATGGCAGAAAAGTGAATTGTGTTTGCAAGTGATTCTTTTAAGAAGGAACACAAAAATCAATGGCTTAACAGAAATCAACATTTGAATAATAGCTTTATCAAAGCTATGCTGTACAACTGACAATCCATTTAGTTTCATAGCATTTATATAATAAAATTATACTCATTAAATATGTGATAAGAATATATGTACAACCTTGAAATAAGCAAATAGTCTATAATATAGTTAATTATATAGTTGTTCTGTCTTGCTAATTTTAGTTAGATGGGTAGTTAGATTCAAGAGTTAAGGGAGGGGGTTTGTAGAGAAACATTATTCCCTATACCACATGTTGATGAGGAACAGAACGTCCAACTGTAAATGAAATGTGAAAATATTATTGTTTTTAATCTTTCTTTATATGTTATATCATATGTCACTCATGATACCAGCTCTATGAACATAAGAATATGGAAAGAAGCAATGTACATCTTTCAATCTCAGAACAATTAGAAGATATATCATAGTTCAATGTTGAATATAACTTGTTGAATGTGATTCAAGTTTACAAACAACAAGGTTTCCAACTTCATTCAGAACAGTTCAACAAGCACACCACAAAAATGCCCTATGAGTACTAAGACTGTTTAAATGCTTCTGTTTGTCCTGGTTAACGATGAACATGTACCAGGACTTACAGTATAGGAAACTTTATCAATGGAATAAATGAGGTAAATGTCCAAATTCTCCAAATTCTCTTTAAATATGTGAAAAACCTCAAAGAAAAATGATGCCATAAATATGAGCCAGTAATAAAGGCTCTTATCATCACAGGCATGTTCAAATATGCAAAGCCATCCTTAATGCAGGGGATGAACATGAGTGTAAATAACATGTTAAAATTTTAAGACCTCATTTCTCTTTATGTTTAGACCAAATTGTAAAATTAATTCTTGCAGATATAAAGACTCAGCAATGCAATGAATGTGATAAAATTTTTAAATGTTTCAATTGTTCTTGCAGGCATAAAAGAAATCATACTACAGAGAAAGCACGTGAATATACTGAGTATGGTAAAGTCTTTGTATGTCACACTCATCCTCAAAGGCATGAAAAAACACTTACTGGAGAGAAATCCTATGAATATAATCATTGTGGTAAAGCCTTTGCACAACACAGTCATCTTCACAGGCATGAAACTACACATAACCTTAAAAAACTTTATGGGTGTAATCAAAGTGGCAAAGCCTTTACTCAATGTAAAATTCTACAAGTAGATAGAAGAAAACATTCTGGAGAGAAACCCTATGAATGTAATCAGTGTGGTAAAGCCTTTGCTCAAAAGAATACTCTTCAAATGCACAGAAGGACACATACTGGAGAGAAACCCTATGAATGTAATCATTGTGGTAAAGCCTTTGCTCAACACAGTGCTCTTCAATTACATAAAAGAACACATACTGGAAAGAAACCCTATGAATGTAAACAATGTGGTAAAGCCTTTGCAAAGCACAAATATCTTAAAGTACATAAAAGAACACATACTGGAGAGAAACCCTATGAATGTAAACAATGTGGTAAAGCCTTTGCACATCACAATTCTCTTCAAGTACATAAAAGAACACATACTGGAGAGAAACCCTATGAATGTAAACAATGTGGTAAAGCCTTTGCACATCACAATTCTCTTCAAGTACATAAAAGAACACGTAATGGACAGAAACCCTATGAATGTAAACAATGTGATAAAGCCTTTGCACGTTCCAGTCATCTTCAAGTACATAAAAGAACACATACTGGAGAGAAACCCTATGAATGTAAACAATGTGGTAAAGCCTTTGCACAGCACAATTCTCTTCAAATTCATAAAAGAACACATACTGGAGAGAAACCCTATGAATGTAAACAATGTGGTAAAGCCTTTGCACATCACAGTTCTCCTCAAATACATAAAGGAACACATAATGGAGAGAAACCCTATGAATGTAAAGAATGTGGTAAAGCCTTTGCACGTCACAATTCTCTTCAAGTACATAAAAGAACACACACTGGAGAGAAACCCTATTAATGTAATCAGTGTGGTAAAGCCTTGGCTCAAAAGAGTACTGTTCAAATGCATGAAAGGAAACAGTGGAGAGAAACCCTATGAATGTTATCAATGTGGTAAAGCCTTTACAAAGCACTGTCATGTTCAAGTACATAAAAGAACACATGCTGGAGAGAAACCCTATGAAGGTAATCAGTGTGGTAAAGTCTTTTCACATTCCAGACATGTTCAAGTACATAAAAGAACACATACTGGAGAGAAACCCTATGAATGTAAACAATGTGGTAAAGCCTTTGCACATCACAATTCTCTTCAAGTACATAAAAGAACACATAATGGAGAGAAACCCTATGAATGTAAACAATGTGATAAAGCCTTTGCACGTTCCAGTCATCTTCAAGTACATAAAAGAACACATACTGGATAGAAACTCTAGAATACAAACAATGTGGTAAAGCCTTTGCTCTTCACAATTCTTTTCAGTTGCATCAAAGAACACATACGGGAGAGAAAACCTATGAATATATACAATGTGGGACAGCATTTGTACAGCCCAGTCATCTACAAGTGGAAGGGGTCCAGTACATGAGAGAAGTGCAGATCATGCAACTGCAAGATGTCAGCTAAGGTCACTGGAAAGGGGCCATTTATTCTGTTGCTAGGCTCTTTCCACTTGCTTGTCATGACACCTGATTGTGAATTGTCTTCTAATCTTTGGGAGACTCTGGTTAGTCAACAGGTCTTACTGTTCTGGGGAAGGGCAGTGGTCTTGTAACTTGTTCTCTTGCCTGGCTAATACTATTCCATGTTTCATGTTTGGTTCCTGACATCTTTCTCTTTGACACTTATGAATGTAAACAATGTGGTAAAGCCTTTGCTCATCACAATTCTCTTCAGTTGCATGAAAGAGCACATGCGGAAGAGACACCCTATGAATATATACAATGTGGGTAAGCATTTGCACAGCCTGGTCATCTTCAAGTACTTAAGGGAACACATACTGGAGAGACCATATGAATGTAATCAGTGTTTTACAGGCCTTTGCTCATCACTCTCATCTACAAAGACATAAAAGAACACATACTGGATTGAAACCATACAATTCTAATCAGTGTGGTAAAGCCTTTGTACATCACAACACTCTTCAATTTTATGAAAGAACACATAATTGACAAGAACCCTATGATTTTAAACTGTGGTAAAGCCCTTGCACAACCCTATATAAAAACACATATTGGAGAGAATCCCTATGAGTATAATCAATGTGGTAATGCCTAGTAAAAATACAAAGTAACCCCGTAACTGTACAATTTTAGTGTGTAATTGGTCTCTTAAAGCATTTCAATATGACATTATACTTTGAAGATCTGAAAGAAACTCATACCAAAGGAAATCTGACTATATACATTGTTATGATCCTCAGCCAGCATACTTAAATTCAATTTCAAAAAATGAATTATTTTGGAAAAAAATCTAAAATGTGTCAATAATCTGATCAATCATTATATCTCTTTTTATTTTGTTTACATATTTCAACAAATATGGACAAAAGGCCTATAAAGTTCAATGATAAGTAACATTCTAGATTTCATACCTCTGTTCAAATACATGAGATAATGAATTCTGGTCTAAAATTTCATAGATATGCCTTTTCTGTTGCTTTGATAATAGAACATATCTATGTGAACATAGTAAAGGGTTTAATTTGGCCCTGGGTTCCACAGCAATACATGAACCTCTTAAAAGTGGCATGGAAACAAGTGTCAGATATGGCAGCTAAAACAGGCAGCTAAGAATTCACCTTCTTGTGCTGCAGCATAAAGCAAATGTGTAAATTGGAAATGGTGTGCAGATGTAAATGCTCAGGACAACCTTCATGACTGATTTCTTCCTGCAGTGTACCATTTTCAAAATTGTCTCAAATGATATCACAGACTGAATATGATAGATTACTCAGACTTCAAGACTTGATGCTTGCTTTCTATTACATGGACCAATTCATGATGGAGAAAAACTCTGTAATCATTTAGATGCCTCAAAACCCATGTTACAAGAATGATAACAGAAAAACATTCATGATTGATAATTATTTTAATGGTTTGTTTCTGTTTTAATTATGGTGTGTGTGTGTGTGTGTGTGTGTGTGTGTGTGTGTGTGTGTCTTCCTCTGGATATATGTATGTGCATTCTGGTTCCCAAGTAGGTTAGACCCTTGGAGCTTCTTGTTGCAAGAATTACTGGAAGTCATCCAATACCTGATCTTGGTCCAGGGAATGAACTTTGCTTAACACTTCAGGTATCACAGTTGTTTTAGGTTTCAAAGGAAAAAAAAACTTTGTTTTAAGTCTTTTCATTGTAGATTTGAAGTAAATAAATTATTAACAAGTATCACTAAAACTGATGTGAGGAACCCATTGTGGCTTCTATTTGGCAGCATATGAGAAAGACTTTGAAATGTGGGATGTATGTGGCAAATTCAATTAGTAAATTTTATTTTGTGGTCCTTTTATTCCTTCTGTGGCTTTTGTTCATCTTTTTTTTACGCTTTTCCTTATTCAGAGGTATTTATCTGTTGCCTTGTATAGACTGGAATGGCTATCAAGGAAGTAATTCATTTTACTTTAACTCTCAGGCAGTATGTGATCACACTTTCCAAGTAAGGGTGTTTGTATAAGGGTGATGGAATTTTGTTAATGGTTGTATTTGTAATATTTAATATTCACAAATGCACTTGAAACGTTTGTCATCCAGCCTGGCTTGAATGTCAGTAATTAGTCATGTATACATTAGAATATATGATCCTTGAGTACAATTCTAAGTGTAGATGATGTACTGCCATTGATTGTTGTTTTGTCAAAACTGTAGGGGTAAGGAGTTGGCAAAAGAAATCCACCATGACCCTGGAACCCAGAACTAGAAAAAGATGGCTCAGATATGCCCAGTGAATGAAAAACAGTTTGGCTCAAGCCAGCCATCTCTGCCCCTGGTGAAATGACTTGTGAAACCAGCCAATCACAGAAGAGGACAGTAGAATCCTGTCCCTATGACCCAGGACCAGGGAAAGAAACACAAGTTGTGTTTTGGACCTGAGCCAGAAAAATGAAACAAGGAAACATGCCCTGAATCTGAAACTGGTGCCAAAATAACATTCTTGGTCCCTAGAATCAGAGTCAGTGAAAAAGATGAGCCCTGGCCTTGAAGGTAGTGTCAAACAACCAAGACAGACCAGTGAAAGGAAAACTATTTGTCTCTGTAATCAGGACCATCTCTGTCCCTAGCCCACAATACTGGCCACTCCCTGGGCAGAAAAAAAGAAAACTGATTGGTTGAATTCATCCCCAAACATCCTATATAAACTGCTGTGCCTGGTCAATTGAGAGTTGTTCTCTCCACCCTTGTAGAAGCAGCTACTCTCCTGGACTCCTTATTCCTAATTAATTTCTTTTTCAATAGTGTTTTGGGTGTGAAGACCTTCATTCACTGGTGCACAGAAGAACCTTGTTGGGACATCCCAAGTTGGATTGGGCAAAGGTGTGCTGAATAGAAGAACCTTGCTGAGATATCCCATAGTGGATTGAGCAAGGGAGACCTGAACAGAAAAGCTTTGCTGAGATAGCTTATAGTGGTTTGAGGAAGGGGGAGCTTAATGGAAGATCCTTGCTGAGTAGACAGAGCAAAAGAGCTGAAAAGCAAGATTTTTCTCCTGAGCCAGAGTAGATTGCTACATTTTTGTAATTTCTTTGGCCAGAGAAGTAGGGCTTTTCTAGGAAGCCCCCTTAAGTGGGAGCTGAGCAAAACTCAGCTGCAGCATCTCTCCAGGAGATGAGCAGGATTGCCTATTCCCGTGGATAGACCATCACCTATCACACCAGATGTAGCCTGAATTTCCCCAACAGTCAGGAATCTCTGACTTTCCTGAACAGTTAAGATACCCTTCCCTGCTGAAGCAGTCCCAAAGCCTGCCTTTCCTGAGAAGTCAGAAAATCTTCCCTCCGTGTTTGAGATAAACAGCTCCAGGCATCCAGGACACCTTCAGGGAAGAGTTGTTGTTGTGAGCAGCTTGAGGTATCTGGATTAACTTGCCCTCCAAGACTGAACTGTCTCCTTGCAGTTACAGCCATCAGAGGTGGGCTAAACATCTCCAGGTGTCCAGGACACCTTCAGGGCAGAGCAGTTCAACGTCTCCAGGAACACTTTCCCTTAAGTGCTGAACTGTCTTATTGCAGTTCCAGCTGTCAGAGATGTCCTAAGCAACTCAAGGTGTTGCCTGACTCCCCACATAGTCAAAACATCTTTCCCTGGAGTTGTAAAAGTCTTGGACCAATCCCAGAGATTTTGCAACCAATTTACTTACAAAATACATTTTCAGGATGTTAGTATTAAAATACTTAATAGAGAATATAAAAATGATTAAATACTTCATGTATGTATCCAAAGAAACATTTTCATCTAACTGAAAGAGATATAGAAATTTAAGTTAGTAAACAACTGTACATTTCACTATAAACTTTGATGTGGTAGGAATATGTATACATTATTTAAAGTTACATACATCTTAATGTCATCATCTGTTATGCATTTGGCACTTCATCCTGAAGTATTGTCTTCTAAGGCAATTATCCAGAGATACCAGATAATGTAATGGTAAAGAGATTTTCTTTGTGAGGTCTACCTTTGTCCAACTTGATATGGTGATCAAAATAACATTAAAGCCTTGCACAAGAAAGGCATTTCTGGGTTGGGGATTTAGTTCAGTGGTAGAGCACTTCCCTAGCAAGCACAAGGCCCTGGGTTCGATCCTCAGCTCCACATTAAAAAAAAAAGAAAGGCAGCTGTCTCATTGATGCTCAAATAAGATTAGTTGTAATATGAAATCAATAAAATACTGTCTTTTCAGATTGCAAACATATTTTCATTGAAAGATAAAGGAAAGTGTGAGAAAATGAATGATAATTCCTATTTTCATGTGAAAATGATATATTGCTATCTCTTTGTTTTTCCTTTTATTGTATGTGGAAATTTATATGGTTGACTCACAGGACCAAACTTTTGTTCATTGATGTTTCTCAGATTAACAAATGAATATGAAAGAATTTCTTGAGTGTTAGGTATTAGTCATGGGTATATATATTATGAATTAATGATCTTCATGTGTCATTCTCCTGAGTAAAATCAAAGGGTAGATGATTTACTTCCAAGAGTAATTCTTTTCTCAATATATTTTATCAATGTCTATGTTAAAATAGTTAATAGAGAATATAAAAATATTAAATAATTATGTTTGTATCCAAAGAATCCATTTTATCTGTTTGGAAGAGATTTAATAATTAAGTTAATCAGTAATCAACTGAATATTTCACATTAGAACTTGATGTACCTTGTATATGTATATGTTATTTGATGTCCCATGCATCTTCAGGTCCTCAACAGTTATCCATTTGGTGTAATATCTTGAAGTATTGCCTTCTAAGGGAGTTATAGAGGTACCAGATAATGTAATAGCAGTGACATTTACTTTAAAAAGATTCTGATGTGTCTGTGTGTGTGCGTCTGTGTGTGGGGTGTGTGTGTTTGCTGTGTGTCTGTGTGTGGGGGTTGTGTGTGTATGTGTGTGTGTACGCATGCATGCTCCACATGTGTGTGTAATGTGACTATGGGTTTTTAGGCAATTATAGAAATGTGAAAAATAGAAGACAACTTTGTGGGGTCTACTTGTGTCCATCTTCATATTGTGATCAAGTTGAGGTCACAGCCTTGTGCAACACCGACATTTCTAACAGAGCTGTCTCATTGATGCTGAAATAAGATTAGCTGAAATATTAAAATCATAAAGTATTGTTTTTTTCTGATTGAAAACATTTTTTCAAAAATAATGTAAAATAGACACTGACTAATAAATACTATTTGTGGATAAAATGATATATTGATATCTCTTTTTGTCTTTTTCTTGCATGTTGAATGAGTTAGTTTCATAACACTTTCTACAAACAACAAATGAATTTCAGAGAGTAGATTCTGTCAGTAAAAGTGTTTGCTGCTAATCCTACTGTCCTGAGTTCATACTCCAGAAACCCATATCACTCCTAATAATTTTTTTATGGACTTCATTTCTCTGGATGCCCCTTTAATTTTAATTTTAATTTTTTTAGCATCAGTACATTTGGACTTTGTTTGCCAGGATATCTTTCTCTATAGCATCAGTACTTTCTGGACTTCATTTCCCAGGTTGCATTTCTTTATAGCATGTGTCCATTCTGGGCTTCATTTTCAAGGACACCTTTCTCTCTAGCATCAGTACTCTTGGACTTCATTACCCCTTATGAGTTTCTCTACAGCATCACTTAATGTGGAACTTATTTCCCAAAATGACTTTCTTTAGAGCATCAATATATCCTGGACTTCATTTCCTAGGATTCCTTTTTCTACAGCATCACTATATTTCAGACATCATTAGCCAGCATGCCTTTCTCTTTACCATCACTACATTTAGATGTCATTTTCTAAGATATATTTCTTTAGAGCATCATTATGTATGGACTTCATTTCCCAGAATGCTTTTCTCTATAGCACCAGTACATTATTTAACCATTTCTCAGGATGGCTTTGTATAAGGTTAGTGTAGGGGAGTATGTGGTTAGGGTTATGGTTAGTTCTAGGCTTGGTGTCAGGTAAGGGCTTAGTGTAGGTGAGTTTGTGGTTAGGGTTAGGGTTAGATTTAGGCTTCGAGTCAGGTTAGAGTTAGGGTAGCCAAGTTTGTGGTTATGGTTACTTTTATATTTAGGCTTGGGTTCAGGTAAGTGTTAGTGTAGGAGAGTTTGTGGTTAGGGTTAGGGATAGATATAGGTTTGGGGTCAGGTTAGAGTTTGGGTAGGCGAGTGTGATGTTTGGGTTTTTGTTAGGGTTAGGTTATGGTCATGTTATTGTTAGTATTACAGTTAGGTTTTGGGTCATGTTAGGGTTAGGTTGAGTTTATGGTTAGCGTTAGGCCTTCTGTCATGATACCGTTAGGGTAAGGCAGTTTGTGGTTAGGGTTTTGTGTTAGGGTTTGGTTTATGGTCAGGTTAGGGTTAGGCTTTGTGTCAGGTTAAGGTTATCGTTAGGGTGAAGGTTATGTGTTTAGTTAGTTGTTGGGGTTATTTGTTAGTTCAAGCTGTGACCTTTGCCCTCCTCAGGTGTCCTGTTTCCTCCCCTCTCTGGTCAGAAGGTAACTTCTTGTTCCCTCTTTATACCATCAGTCAGCTTTCCATGATGCATTTCTCTATGACGTCACCACATATGGACTACATGTCTCAATATCCCTTTCTCTATGACATCATTACATATGAACTACATTTCCTGTAATATTTTCTCTATGACCTCATTACATGTGGAATTCATCTCCCATAATGCCTTTCTGCATGACATCATCACACATGATTACATTTGCCATAATGCATTTCCCATGTCATCATTACATTTGGACTCCATTGTCCAGGATTCCTTGCTCTGTATTTTGTATATATGATTGACTTCATCTTAGGTTAGGGTAGGGGAGTTTGTGGTAAGGATTAGGCTTAGGGTTAGCCTTAGGGTTTGGATTAGGGTTATGCTTAGGCTATGGATTAGGATTTGGATAGGGGAGTTTGTGGTTAGTTTTCTGGTTAGATTTAGGCCCTGGGTCATGTTAGGTTTAGAGTAGGGGAGTTTGTGGTTAAGATTAGGATTAAATTCAGGCTTAGGGTTAGGGTTATGTTTAGGGTTAGTGTTAGGTTAGGGTTAGGGTAGAGGAGTTTGTGGTAGTTAGGGTTAAGGTTAGGGCTAGGGTTGTCTAGGGTTAGGGTAGAGGAGTTTGTGGTAGTTAGGTTTAGGGTCAGGGTTAGCGCTAAGGTTAGGGTTAGGGTTAAGGTTAAGGTTAGGATTAGTGTAGAGGAGTTTGTGGTAGTTTGATGGTTAGATTTAGCCTCCGGGTCATGTTAGGGTTGGGGTTTGGGAGCTTGTGGTTTGGTTAGGGTTAGGGTTAGATTTAAGACTTTGTGCTTAGTTTTAGGCTTGTGTTAGTGTTAAGGTTTAGCCATTTTTAGAGTTATGGTAGGCAGGAGTTTGTAGTTAGTATTAGGATTAGTGGTTAGACTTAGGGTCGTTCTTTGCCCTCACCTTGGTTAGGGATACGGTTAGAGTTAGGATTAGGGTTAGGGTTACCTTTAATGGTGAGGGTTAGCATTATCCTTAGCACTAGGGTTAGGGCTAGAGTTAGTGGTTATGGTTAGTGTTACTTTTTAGGGTTAGTGGTTAGATTCAGAGCATCCTTTACCCTCTGCGGGCATCTCTGACCCTCATCAGGAGTCCTGTGTCCTCTGCTTTCAGGTCAGAAGGAAACTTCCTGGTCCCTCTTTACAGCATCAGGGTTAGGGTTAGGGTTAGAGTTACATTTAGGGTTAGGGTTAGCGATTAGGGTTAGTGCTTAGTCCTCAGACCCTGGGTGGTTCCTGTGTGCTAGGTCCCTAGGCCGAGTGCTGTGTTAGGGTTAGGGTTAGGGTTAGTGTTAAGGTTAGGCTTAGTGTTTGTTTAGGGTTAGGGTTAGAGTTTATTTAAGGTTAGTGTTTGTTTAGGGTTAGTGTTTGTTTAGGGTTAGAGTTATGGTCCTGGTTATGGTTATTGGTTATGGTTAGGCGCATCCCTTGCCCTCAGCAGGTGTCTGACCATCTGCTGGTGTCCTCTGTCCTCCACATTCCCATTGTCCCTCCGCAGGTTCTTGTTCACCAGCAGTGTCTTCCTAACTACATTTCCCATCATGCCTCTTGGGTCTTTTTCCCAGATGACTTTCTCCACAGCATCACTGCATATGGACTTCATTTCCCAGGATGCCTCTCTCTGTAATAGTCATCCATTCCAAACTGCATTTCCCATCATGCCTCTCGGGTCACTTTCCAGGATGCCTTTGATGACACCATCACTGTGGATTGGACTCAATATCCCAGGATTCCCTTTCAGTACATTAGAATGGTTCTAGAAACTACATTTCCCATCATGCCCCTTGGATGGTTTCCTAGGATCCCTTTCCTTAGAGCATTGCTTCATGTTGGACTCCATTTCCCAGGATGCCTTTCTCAGTATTGGTCATGTATTCCAAGCTACATTTCCCATCATGCCTCTCAGGTCACTTTCCAGGATGCATTTGATGACACCCTCAATGTGGATTGGACTCCATTTCCCAGGATTCCCTTTCAGTACATTAGGATGTTTCTAAAACCTGCATTTCCCATCATGCCACTCTGGTCATTTCCCAGGATGACTTTGATGACACCATCAGTATAATTTGGACTCTGTTCCCCAGAATTCCCTTTCAGTACATTAGAATCGTTCTAGAACCTGCATTTCCCCTCATGCCTCTTGGATGGTTTCCCAGGATCCCTTTCCTTAGAGCATTGCCACATGTTGGACTCCATTTCCCAGGTTGCCTTTCTCAGTATTGGTTGTGTATTCCAAACTTCATTTCCCATCAGGACACTCCGGTCATTTCTCAGGATGCCTTTCACTACAGCATCTTTTGGAGTTCATTTCCCATGATGCCTTTCTGTATAGCACCATGAAATTAAGGACGTCATTTCCCAGCATGCCTTTCTCTGTAGTATCAGTATATTATTTACATTAATTTTCATAATGCCTTTCTCTACAGAATCACTGTTTGGACCTCATTTCCCAGGATGCCTGTCTCTGTATCCTCACTTCCTTGTGGACTTCATTTCCCAGGATGTTTTTCTCTACAGCATCATATTGTGTTCTACTTCATTTCCCAGGATGCCTTTCTCTGTATCCTCATGACCTCGTGGACTTCATTTCCCAGGATGCATTCCTCTACAGCCTCATACTGTGTTCTACTTCATTTCCCAGGATGCCTTGCTCCACGGCAACATTTACGGCTTAGGGTTAAAGGTTAGGGATCGGTTTGTGGTTAGATTAAGGGTTTGGGTTAAGTCTTTGGGGTTTTGTTTAGCTTTAGGGTGTCACGGTTAGGGTTTGGGTTTGGTTGTGTGGTTATATTTAGGGGGTCAGTGTCAAGGTCAGGTTTCGTGTCAGGGTCAGGGTCTGGTTCAGGGTTGGGGTTAGGGTTAGGGTCAGGGTCGGGTTTGGGGTAGAAGTTTGAGTCAGGATCAGGGTCAGGGACAGGTTTGGGGTTAGGGTTACTGTCTGGGTTATGGTTAGGTTTAGGGTCAGGGTCTGGGTTAGGGTCCGGTTCAGGGTTAGGGTTAGGGTCAGTGTCAGGGTCAGGATTGGGGTTAGGGTCAGGGTCATTGTCGTGAATGGGGTCAGGGTTGGGGTTAGGGTTGGGGTCAGGGTCAGGGTTGGGTTTGGGGTTAGGATTAAGGTCTGGGTTAAGGGCAGGGTTGAGGTTAGGTGATGTTCGGAGATGGCGCAGAGTGCAAAGGATGCCCCAAATCTAACCACTAACCCTAACAAGTAACCCTAACCATAACCACTAACTCTAACCCGAACTAACCCTAACCCTAGCGCTAATGCTAATCTTAATCATTAAAGGTAAGTGTAACCCTAACCCTAACACTAATCGTATCCCTAACCCAGGTGAGGGCAAAGAATGACCCTGAGTCTAACCACTAGTCCTGATACTAACTACAAACTCCCGCCTACAATAAGACTAAAAACCCCTAAACCTTAACACTAACACAAGCCTAAAACTAATACTAACCACAGAGTCCTCAAACCCTGACCATAAACCCCTGTACCCCATAGCCCTATCCATAAACCCCTGAAACTAAACCCCGACCAAAACACTAACCCTAAACCCTAACCCTAAAAACACATAAGCCTTAACATAAGCTAACCTTAACCTAAGCCTGACACTGACGCCCTGAACCCGACCCCCACCCGCTGAGGCGGCACAACCCTGCAGAAGGTCAGGTCACCTGCTGAGGCCCTGGACACTTGCTGAAGAAAAAGGGAAAACCTGGGGACACAGGACACCTGGGAAATGGAGTCCACAGTGTCATGGTGCTGTGGAGCAAGGCATCCTGGGAAATGAAGCCCAACTATAGTGATGTTGTTGAGAGAGGCAACCTGGGAAATGGAGTCCAGAATGGAGTGATGGTTTACAGAAAGGAATCCTGGGAAATGGATTCTGAAATGTAGTGATGCTGAAGAGAAAGACATCCAGGAAAATGGAGTCCATCATAGTGATGGTATAATGAAAAGCAAACAAGGAAACCATCCAAGAGGCATGATGGGAAATGAAGTTCCCAGTGTCATACTCATGTATGGAAAACGAATAGTGGGAAATGGAGTCCGATCCACACTGGGTCATGAAAGGCATCCTGGGAAATGACCCGAGATGCACGCAGGAAAATAAAGAACTAAAAGTGCTGATGCTGTAAAAAGGGAAGAGGACGTTTCCAACTGACTTGAGAGCCAAGACGGGAAATGGAGTTTCTAGTACAATGCAAAGGTAGACAGAAATGCATCCTGGGAGATGAAGTAAAACAGGTGGAGGCAATACAGAGCAAGGAATCCTGGGAAATGGAGTCCAAATGTAATGATGACAAGAGGAAATGCACCATGGCAAATGTAATCATATGTGATGATGTCATGCAGAAAGGCATTATGGGAGATGTAGTCCACATATAATGATGTCATAGAGAAAATATTACAGGAAATGTATTTCATATATAATGATGTCATAGAGAAAAGGATATGGAGACATGTAGTCCATATGTGGTGATGTCATAGAGAAATGCATCATGGGAAGCCTACTGATGGTATAAAGAGGGAACAGGAAGTTATCTTCTGAACGGAGAGTAGAGGAAACAGAACACCTGTGGAGGGAAAAGGTCATGGCTTGAACTAACAAATAACCCCAACGACTAACTAAACACATAACCCATAACCTTAACCCTAACCTTAACCCTAACCCTAACCTGACCCAAAATGTAAAACTAACCCTAACACTAACCTAGCCCTAAACTAACACATAACCCTAACCACAAACTCCCTTACACAAACCCTAACATAACAGAAGGCCTAACCATAACCTCATCCTAAACCAAACTTGACCATAATCCTAAACCTACAGTAACACTAACATGACCCTAAACCTAACCCTAACAAAACCCAAATTACAAACTCACCTACCCTAAGTCTAACCTGTATTTAAGCCTTAATCTAACCCAAACCCTAACCACACACTCCCTTACCCTAAGCCTAAACTGACCAAGCCTAATTCTAACCATAACTCTAACCACAGACTCACCAAGCAATAACCTGAAACTCACCTAACCAGTAACCCTAACCCAATCCTAACACTGACCCTACTCACAAATTCCACAAACCCTGATTCTAAATACCTGTAACACATGACCCTTACTGTAATCTAACCCTAACTCTAACATGACACAAAGCATAAACAAATCAAAACTGACCCTAAAACTAACCTGACTTGAACCCTAACACTAACACTAACCTGAACCTAAAACTAACCCTAACACATAATCCTAACCACAAACTCCCTTTCCCTAACCCTAACCTAGCACAAAGCCTAACCCTAAACATAACCTCACTGTAACCCTAACGTTACCCTTACCCTTACCCTAACCCTAACACTAACATGACCCTAAACTAATGCTAACAAAAACCCTACCGACAAACTTGCATACACTAAGTTTAACTTGACTCGAAGCCCAAATCTAACGCTAACCCTAACCACAAACTACCCTACACTAACCCTAAACTGACCCCAAACTTATATGTAACCATAACTCTAGCAACAATATCCCCTACCCTAACCTAATTCAAAGCGTAAATCTAAACCAAACCCTAACCACAAACTCCCCGAGCAATAACCCAAAAGACCCCTAACCCATAACCCTAGCCCAATCTTAACACTGACTCTACTCACAAACTCCTCAAACCCTGATTGTAAGAACTTATAACCCATAACCCTAACCATAACCCCAAGACATGAATGTCTGACCCTAACCCTAACCCCTAATGCACAACCTAAAAATCTATAACACTTAAACCTAA
>NW_023411793.1:0-5713 GCF_903995425.1 Onychomys torridus | reverse complement strand
GCAGGAATTCATGCTGGTACAACAAATCTAGCCAAGTACCCTGGCGTAGAACCTATTACTACCACTCACTAGACCATACTATTTTTAACAGCATTGTAAATACTTGTCCTGTATTCACAGATATGTAGTCAGCAGCTGTTCCAGCTTTGACCTGAAAGTACTACCCCCAGTGAGGCTCTGTAACTGTTACACCTACCTATGACCTGCCCCCGAGGCAGGCTAAGACTGGAGCCCTTAAGATCTGGGATGTGTATGTGTTGGCTCTCTTGGTTCCTGGTGATCCTGGATGCTGGATGGTAGATCAAGCAGATTCTCCAGAGAACCCAGCTGGACTGCATCTTACCTCTCCTGGATCCTGTAACCAACCTCTTTAATAGCTGTAAGTTACCCAAAATAAACCTTCTTTTTAACTGTGGAATTGCCTTAATAAATCCTCCAATACAGATTGGTGCTGCTCCCACCCATCATGAAAGAAGGTTCTCTTTTTGCAGAAAATGTAGATTAATTCAGAAATCCACAACAGGTCAAAATATACAGAGAACAACTGAGTGTAGGTCGACCAATCCTAGTTAATTCATTTCAAGAAAATATACATTCAAGGTTCCAAGTACATCATAGAAGATGGAACAGAAAGTTTGTGAAAGACAGAAAATAAGATGTCTTCTGTGACACAGTGTCTTTCTATATATGACAGATAAACTGCATCCACAAAAATCTCAGAATAAGGTTGTTCAGCACAATACCAATAGACATGCCAATGCATGTAGGGAACTTCTCATATCTCTACCCCTGGTTGAAAGCTATATTGAATTAAAGTTTGCTAAAAGAAAATCAATCTTCTCTTTGAATTATCCCACCCACTAAGTTATCCAATCTCAAATGACCAGGCATAAATATATGTACATTCAGCAGTACTAAAAGGACTCATAGGGTGCATGTGTAGGGGTATTGTGTGTGTTTGAAAAATCACAGTTAAAAAAGAAGAGTTCATGAATTTGATATGGGTAAAAAGAGAGGAGTAGGTGGGAGGAGAGAGAGATGAGAAAATGGTGTATGAGAGATGAATTTTCAATAAAGTAACACACCTCTCAACTCTCACCAGAGAAGATTCTATTTGCAGTTGACTTCATTTAACACAGATACCTACAAGTGATCAACATCCAGAAAATAAGGCTGAAATATTCAGACCTTTATGGATATCTTTATCACATTCTGTCCTATAAAGTCTCAAGAACACTGCAGAGGAAAGGGCAAGAAGAGTAGATGAGCCAGAAAAGGTACTGAAGAACCAAACCAAACCATCCTCATTTCTAGCCAGCCCCTCACCCCAGCTTGAAACAGGCCTGATTTTCAAAATTCTCAGAGCTTCTGACATAGGTCCCAGGACAAAGTCAAGATTTGAAAAGCCATCTGGCAGCAACTGATTAACCATAGAATGACCCAATGCCAGAGATGGTCAAAGTACAAAGTCAGGATGTTTGAAGGACTATCTGGTAACAATGATTAACCTCAGAATGCCCCAATGCTGAAGGCAGTCTATAAAGTTTGACAAACAACTGGTTAAAACTACAAAGTAAGATAACAGAAATTCTGGAAAGCCCCTAAAACTTGACCCAATCAGAATTGTACCATACTAGCACCCATAAATGATGTAACCTTATGGTTTTTTCCTTTAAAACTGAGCTTGCAGAGGGACAGGCACTTCCTCCAGCCTCTACTGTGTCAGGTTGCTCAACTGAGGTCCCTGCCAAACAGCATGAACTGCTTCAATAAACCTTGCTTTTGCATTTCAGTGAGTTTATGTCTCTGGTGGTATCTATGGGGGCCTTGTTCCCCTTGCACAATAGTAAATGACCACCAGGAAGCAGGATTTTAGGGCACAGCAAGGAAGATGCACGTATGAATTCTGAGTGGTTGTAAGAAAATGCCCAAGGCCTGCACACATGCAAGCTAGACTAGTTCCAGCATGGGGTTGAGATGGGCATAGAATTCCACCCCTAGCAGCTGCTGGCAAAGGAAGAATCACTTTTCTTTGAGTTCACTCCTGATAATTTGGCCACTCTCCAGTGTAACACCACCCATGCAAGAATACAGAAACAGCACAACTTGTACTTTGTAGGATGTTAGAAGAAGGAGGAGAAAGGAAGAGAAGAGAGAGGAAAGGAGGGGAGGAGGAGAGGAGAGAGGAGGAGAGAGAGGAAGAAGAAGAAGAAGAAGAAGAAGAAGAAGAAGAAGAGAAAGAAGAAAAGAGAAAGAAGGAAGGAAGGAAAAAAAGAAAGAAAGGAAAAAGGAAAGAAGGAAGGAGGAAGGAAGGAAGGAAAAAAAAAAAAAAAAGAAAGAGAAGAAAGAAAAAAGAAAGAAAAAAAAGAAAGAAAGAAGAAAGAAAGAAATGTAGGCCTGGAGAGATGGCTAAGAGGTTTAGAGCACTGGCTGCTCTTCCAGAGTCCTGAGTTCAATTCCAGCAACCACAAGGTGACTCATAGCAATCTGTAATGAGATCCAATGTCCTCTTTTGGCCTACAGGCACATGTGCAGTTAGAGCACACAGACACAAAAACATAAATACATAAATCTTGAGGAGGAAGAGGAAGAAAAGAAAGAGGACACCAAGATGAATGGGTAGTAGAAGGGACACATGCCAGAGAACAGTTGGGGATAGGTGAATATAAGGAAAGATGCTTTTAAAAATTTGAAGAACTATAAAAAGGAAATTCTCAAAAACTTAGAATTGTTTTTAAATGTCTTCATAAGAAAAATAATTCACAAATTTACTTATGTCTCATGAGTGTTAAAATACAGTTACTAAAATAACTACTTAGACACTCATAAGATGAGCCATGACATACAAGAAAATATTCACAAATGTGGCCAGCCCAAGAATGTATCATAGAGATTCAGGTGTGTATTAAATCTATACATTGACCAGCCAAGCGTCTGATAAAGGCAAGTCATTTATTATGAATATTTGGTGATATCCAACCTTTAATATTTCAGCTGTCTTCTACTATGAAATTCTTGCATGCCAAGTATTTCCAGACCAGCTGAACTTCTAGGTAACTAACTCCACCTCTGAGCCTAAGAGACAAGCTGGCTGGAGACACATATCTTTGCTTCTTGTCCAAATGAACCTCAGACCATCCCCTTGCCTCAAGGCCCAGTGGCTCTCCAGAGCAATTGACTGAGAACAAAAGAGGTTTTTACATATCAAAGTGTATGGTAGGTGGAGGAACATTCCCCAGGAGGCAGAGATCCACATGCCTAGGAAAGAAAAGCAGGCATTTTCTGGAGAGCAGACAGAATGGCATGGTGTTAGTTATTTTGGCACTATTACCCCTTGAGAAAACGTCCTGAACATGACAAATCCACAGAAGAGCTATTTATTAATATATGATAGGAAGAGCCTGACATGACAGGCCTTTGTGAAACACACACATGGTCAAGAGAAAAGAATAGAGGAGAAGAGACCAGTTCAAGAATGGCGCTGGCTTTTTAAAGAGTGGGTTCTTGCATGCTAACAGGAACGCATGTGGCTACTCCAGGCATGTGTGTAGATTACATGGCCATGTGCGCTTTTTGCAGCCATGCAAAGCCACAGAGTCCTTGTCACCAGGGATGTTTTGACCTGGAAATGGCTATTTTGAACTGGAAATAACTAGGTGTTCTGCCTGGCAAGCCCAACCCTGTGGGCATGTTGTGACTTCATTTCACATGGGCGAGAGAAAAGAGAGGAAGACAGAGGTTCTGTAGAGGGTAGGCAGATCTCAGGTAGAGTTTCTGAGTGCCAGGAGTAGAGAGTAGTGGTAATGCAGAATGAGGAAATAGAGGACAAAGATGAGGCTGGAACCATGGGAGTTTAGAAATAGCAGGACTATGAGCTAAAGACTTGGATGGAACTGAAGCTATGTAGACAGGATTTCATCCCAGAGAAATAAAGTAGATGATAAAGAGCTTGGTGTATCTAGACTTATTCTTGTCCTGAGTGCCTGAGGAGCTGTAGCTGTATTGATAGAAATTTGTCCTAGAGGAATAAAGTTTCCACAATAAAAGTCAGTTACTATACAAGTCATTGTTAGTTATTGGCACTCTTACCCTGCGAGGAAACGTCCCTAAACACAACTAATCGACAGAAGAGATTTATTGAGATAGGAGAGAAAGAGACAAATGTGAACAGGCCTGTGGGAAACACACGTGGTCAAGAGAAAGGGGAGAAGAGAGAAAGAGACTGGTGCAAAAATGGCTCTGGCTTTATAGAACTTAAAGAAATAAAAAGACAGAAAATAAAAAAACAGTATATACATATGTATCAGCACAATTAACAAATATGAACAAAACCAGCATGACAGAAAAGCTAGCCAATAAGAACTCAGTACAAATTTTAAGCAGGTCACTAATATAAATCATATAAAAATTTGAATCAAAGAAGATAAAAATTCTTAGAGATTACATAAATTATGGACAATATCAAAAAATAATGCTAACAAGAACATCAACAAAAGACAGAAAAGAAGACAATTGACAAGCATTCAAAAACAGATTAAAAATTTTAAATATACATTACATTCATAAATAGGAAGATAATATGTTTATATGATTATTTCAAAATTGTTCTGAAAATTCAAGATAATGTCATTCACATCTAATAAAAATATTTAAAGTTGGCTATCTGAAGTAAACTAAGAATACATATAACTCAGATTGATTTTTAGATTTCATTAATATTACAGCAAAGTAATTACAAATGTGTGAAAAAATGCATTAGAGAAATAAATTCATTGACTACAAATTGATTTAGGATTATATTTTTAAAACTCAAATGATAATGAAGGGATTTTAAATATTTATTTATATATTATGTATACATATTCTGCTTGCCTATATGCCTACACACCAGAAGAGGGCACCAGATGTCATTACAGGTGGTTTGAGCCACCATGTGGTTGGGATTGAACTCAGGACCTCTGCAACAACCGCCAGTACTCATAACCACTGAGCCATCTCTCCAGCCCAAGGAAAGGAATTTAAATCAGCACTATTATGTTGTAACATTTTGTAGACATTTATTTTGAAAATAAAGTGTGACATCACACAGTCATTTTCAAGAACAAAGAACAAGAAGTACAAAGATATTACTACAGAGATTGGAGAAAAACATGAAAACCAGACACACAATTCTAGAATTCCCTTTCCAGTTACACATCACAAAGATTCAGAGAGAATCAGCAGTACTTTAAAATGGAATGTTACTACTTGAATATATGAATGATGGGTGTAGTTATTATGTATTGTTTAATTTAAAACTATATTTTATAATTGTTTGAGTGAAATAACAAAGTGATTTCAAAGTTTATAGTACTCTAAACAAAGTTTAGTCAATATTTTGTTGTAATGTCTATTAGGTGTGTTTAATTTTCTATATACTTACCAAGAATCCTCAGTATTCACTTATACACACTTGAAAGGAAGCATTTTGCCACAGGTAATATAGATGGGATAGGGAGTCAAGAGCATCTTGTGATCTCTGAGCCAGTTACTTACTGACACGGATGCATTTGGGTTGAGGAGACCAGCCATTCTCTGTACATGTAACAGTGTCTTGACCATTTGGAAGACTGTAGCCAGGGTAACACTTGACTTTCACAGACTGGTCCTGTATATAGTTTCCTTTCCATTGTAAATAATTCCCATTGTCCACATACTGGAAATCACATTGCTC
>NW_023411792.1:0-3403 GCF_903995425.1 Onychomys torridus | reverse complement strand
AAATATGAAACCTTAGGGATAAGGGGCGTCGTTTTCTTAGAATTGCTTCCTGATGTTTAGGGGGTGATGGTATCTCTGTTGGGTATTGTGAGAAAGCTCAGATAGTTAAATCTCAGTTAGACTAACTGTAGATTCTGCAGCAACTCTCAGAGTAATGGGTAAGATTGTCTGAAACTCTGACAAGAAGTGTAGTATGATTATGATTACCATGGCATCATTCTGGATTGGGTAGAGTTGTTGTTGGGGCACCATCTTCCTTCTGGAGACTTCAGAGATTGCTATTGGAAAAAACTTATTTTTTATTAGAATGGAAGGTTTGGAATTAAAGATGTCATGACATGTAAGAAAAGATTCCAAATAATCAAGAATAAGCATGGAGAGAATTAGTATCTTGAAGATAATGGTCCCTTATAATTGGTTTCCTTCTGTCTCACATCAGAGAGCTCTTCTGATATGGGACTGATGAATCTCTCAACCTTTTTTTTTTATCGATATGCTTGGGATTAGAGAAGGAGTGAGCCAATTACATCTCCAAAGCCAGCTTGGTTTATAATTAAATTGGAACCACAACTATTCTAGATTGATAGAGATATAGATGTTAGACAGTGATATCGTACCCTGTGTAGATTGGTACCAATAGATTCTTTCTTTCTGTAGTAAACATCCAGATATCCAAGGCCTTATGATTTGTGGAAGATATGGGTATTTCCATTATCCTGGAAAGACAAAAACAGAACCCTACCCCAACCTTTGACTGTTAATTTTTTCTTACAACCTGAAGAGATGTCACATTGGTGGATGGTCTTTTACTTCTCCTCATCAAGGGGTTTCTCCTGTTCGAATCAAATTTTTATTAATTTTGTTGGTATCCATAGCTTTTCTTCTCCTGTGGAAACAAAAGCAAAACCCCTTCCCCAATGTAGGACAATATCCAGGTTTCCATTCTGAGGTTCAACACATCTTTGAAAATAAACCAGTTGGTTTAAGCTCAGGGAGTTTTTGTCTGTCGTCCAATGTCTTTTCCCCAGCTGTTGTTTCCTTTCTCATCAGCATTGAGGGAAAATTCAAGGGTTAATAAAGCATTATGCAATCTATTTCTAGGAGTCATTGTTTACCTGTTGCTGTTATTTAGCATATCCTTTAAAGTTCAATTGGATCTTTCTATGGACTGCTTGGCCTGTGAAGATTGTGTGGTATACCTGTAACATGCTTTATATTGTAATAAGCAAAGGAACTGTCTTCATTTTATTGGAGACATATTGGCTGGGGCATTATCTGTCTTAATTTGTACAGGTATTCCTATATGGCCATAACTTCTAATAGGGTGTGTAATCACAGGAATCAGCCTTTTCAGAACTCATAGGAGGTTGCCCACTGAAATCCTGAATAGGTGTCAATGTATGGTGGTACATTACATTTATCTTCCAAATTCTGCAAAATGAAAAACACATCCATCTGTCAAATATCATTTCTTTGTATACCTTTTGGATTGCTCCCTTCAGGTAATGGAGTTTGGTTATAGAAGGAACAAGTAGGACATTTTTTCACAATATCCTTATCTTGTTGCCAAGCAATGGAGAAATCCTTCTTCAAACCTTTGCTATTTACATGGTGTTTCTTATGAAATTCTGAGGCTTCTAGCACATTACCTATTAGTTACTGATCAATCTCATCATTACCTTGTGCTAGAGGCCCTGGCAGACCTGTATGGGATCTGATATGTGATATATATATCACGTTCCCTTTTTCTGATGATTTCCTGCAATTGTATGAATAATGAAGTTCACTCTGTATTATCAGGAATAAATTCAGCAGTTTCAATGTGTAAAACGACTCTCTCTGCATATAGAAAGTCGGTGACTATATTGAGGGGTTCTGTGAAGTCCATCAGTACCATAAGAACAGCATACAGTTCTGCATTTTGTACAGAGATGTATGGACTTTGTACCACTTTAGTTAAGTTTCCTGATTTGTATCCTGCTTTGCCTGATTTATCTGAATCAGAATATAATGTGAGGACTCCAGAAATTGGCTTGTGTTGTACAATGTGAGGAAGGACCCATTCAGTCTTCTTTATGAATTTTATCCTCTTGATTTTGGGATAATGGTTGATAGTCTCTCCCAAAAAATTACTGCAGGCTCTCTGCCAGTATTCATTATCTTTACATAGTGATGAAATTTCCTCATTAGTTAAAGATACTACAATTTCTGCTGGGTCCATTCCTGTCAACTGACAAAGATTTAATTTACCTTTTTGAATCAAATCAGAGATCTTTTCTATATAAGTCTTTAATTTCTTATTTGGTTTACGTGGTAGGAATATCCATTCCAATATAATATCTTCCCTCTGCATCAAAATACCTGTGGGGGAATGTCTGGAGGGGAATATGACAAGAATGCATTTAAGTTCTGGATCCACACGATCCACATGTGCTTCTCAAATTGTCTTTTTTACTACAGCCAATTCCTTCTCAGCTTCGGCTGATAATTCTCTAGGACTATTTAATTCTTTGTCCCCTTCTAGAGTATTAGCCAAATTTTGTAGTCCATCTTTGGATATTCCCATGATACCCAATAAGTTGGAAATGCTTCCTAAAAACTTTTGAAAATCATTAAGAGTCTTTAATCGATCTTTCCTTAGTTGTACCTTTTGGGGTCTCATTTTTTGTAACTCTATCTTATATCCTAAGTAATTAATAGAATCTCCTCTTTGTATTTTTTCTGGAACAATTTGCAGTCCCCAGTGAGGCAAAACTTTTTTTACTACTTCAAACATGCTTTCTAATGTGTCTAACTTTGGATCAGCTAATAGGATATCATCCATATAGTGATAAATTATGGATTGTGGAAACTTTACATGAATTATCTCCAATGGTTTTTGCACAAAGTATTGGCATAAGGTAGGGCTGTTTAACATTCCCTATGGGAGAACCTTCCATTGATATCTCTTGACTGGCTGAGAATTGTTACAATTAGGAACTGTGAAGGCAAATTTTTTTCTATCATTTTCTTGTAATGGTATGCTAAAGAAATAGTATTTTAAGTCAATAACTATTATAGGCCATTCTTTGGGTAGCAGAAAGGGCAATGGCATCCCAGTCTGTAGGGAGCCCATTGGCTGAATTACTTTATTAATAGCTCTCAGATCTGTCAGCATTCTCCAATTACCAGACTTTTTAAAATAACAAATACAGGAGAATTCCAAGGGCTGGTAGATTCTTCAATGTGTTGAGCATTTAACTGCTCTTGAACCAGCTGTTCTAAAGCTTGTAGCTTCTCTTGTGTCAAAGGCCACTGTCCAACCCAGACAGGTTTATTAGTTAGCCATTTTAAATGTAAGGCAGTTGGTACTTCTGAGAGTTCAACAGCAGTTGTGCACTGTTTGTGTACAGCCTGAATGGTT
>NW_023411791.1:0-19495 GCF_903995425.1 Onychomys torridus | reverse complement strand
TAAAATCTCACCTTACAAAGAACTAATATCTGCCTGGCGGTGTTGGTGTACGCCAGTAATCCCAGTACTCTGGAGGCAGAGGCAGATGGACCTCTGTGAGTTAGAGGCCAGCCTGGTCTACAGAGCTAGTCCATGACAGGCTCCAAAGCTACTGATAAACTCTGTCTGGTAAAAAAAAAAAAAAGAAAAAAAGAAAGAAATTATTTGGTGTTGGGGATTTAGCTCAGTGCTAAAGCACTTGCCTATCAAACACAAGGCACAGGGTTCGATTCCCAGCTCCAAAAAATAAAAAGGAACTAGCATCCAAAATATGGATACTGAACACAAGAAATCATATATAGAGAGAACAAAAATTCTCATCTGATAAAGGTCTATATCAAAATATACACACTGAATTCATGAAATAAGAAAAGACAAAATTCTCACCAATAAGTTTAATCCCCAAAAACATGCATATTGAACACAAGAAATTAAACAATCTCATCTGCTTAAAATCTAATATACAAAATATACACACTGAACAGAATATATCAGACAAATAAAACAAAATTCTTATCAGATAATTGTCTAATATCAAAAATATACTTATTGAACACTAGAAATTATATAAGACAAAAATTCGTTGGGTTGGGGATTTAGCTCAGTGGTAGAGCACTTGCCTAGCAAGCACAAGGCCCTGGGTTAGATCCTCAGCTCAAAAAAACAAAAGACAAAAATTCACACCATTAAATTGCTAATACCCAAAAAATATATTGAAAACAAGATATCAGATATATAAAACAAAATTGTCACCTGATAAAGGTCTAATATACAACATATTTTTATTGAACCTAATAAATTATAATAAACAAAATTTCACATGTAAAGTTGTCATATACAAAATACATCTATTAAACAATAGAAATCAGATAAATAAAACAAAAATTCTCACATGATAAAAGTCTACTTAACAAAATATACATATTAAACACAAGAAAATATAAAAGACAAAAATATTCTCATCTGAAAAATGTAAATATCAAAAATATACGTATTTAACACAAGAAATAGGATAAAAAATTCTCATCTGATATAAGTCTGATATACAACATATACATATATCCCAAGTCTTCTGTAGACTGCTGGCACTGGTTGAGAGAAAGCCTGATTTGACCTAGTCTTGTGATCAGATGGACAAACACCCTAATGGTCATGCTGGAACTCTCATCCAATAACTGATGAAAGTGGATGCAGAGATCCTCTGCCAGGTCCCAGGTGGAGCTCCAGGAGTCCACCGGTCCAGAAAAAGGAGGGACTGTAAGAGTGTGAATTGTTGAGACCAAGATTGGAAAAGCACAGGGACAAATAGCCAAACTAATGGAAGCACATGAATTATGAACCAAAGGCTGTGGAGCCCCCAGCTAGAGCAGGTCCTTTGGATAAGTGAGACAATTGAATAGCTTGAACTGTTTGGGAAGCACCCAGACTGTGGGACTGGGACCTGTCCTTAGTACATGAGCTGGCTGTTTGGAACCTTGGGCTTACACAGGGATACTTTGCTCAGCCTGGAAGGAGGGGACTGGAAATGCCTGTACTGAATCCACCAGGTTTAAATGAATCCCCAGGGGAGTCTTGGCCCTGAGGAGATGGGAATGGAGGGGAGGGGCTGGGGGGAAGATGGGGGTGGGGATGGAAGCGGGCAGGACAGGCGAACTCATGGCTGATGTGTAATTTTAAAACAAAATAAAATAAATAACAAAAATTTACAAAAGAAATCAGATAAATAAAACCAAAATTCTCAACTGATAAAGGTCTAACTTTAAAAATATCCATACTGAACACAGGAGATGAAATATAGCAAAAATTCTCACCTGATAAAGGTCTAATATCCAAAATATACTTACTGAACACAATAAATTTAATAAAATAAAAATTTTCAAATGATAAATTTGTGATGTCCAAAATTTAAATATTAAACAAAAGAAATCAGATAAATAAAACAAAAATTCTCAAATAGTAAACACGTAATATACAAAATACACATGTTGAACACAAAAAAATCAGATAAATAAAATACAGATTCTCATCTGATAAAAGACTAATATACAAAATACACATATTAAAAACAAGATATCAGGTAAATTGTCAACTGATAAAGTTCTAATACCCAAAATATACATACTGATATCAAAAAATTAGAAACAACAAAATTGTCACTGGTAAGTCTAGTACACAAATTATACATATTGAATGGAATAAATCAGATATGTAAAACAAAACTTCTCATCAGATAAAGGTCTAATAGCCCAAATTTAAATATTGAACATAATTAGTTAAATAAACAAAATTCCTCATCTTTTTAAAATTCTAACATCTAAAATATACACATGGAACAAAGAAGTTAGAAAAAACAAAATTTCACCTCAGTAAAGGTCCAATATCCAAAATAAACTTATTAAACACAAGAAATGAGATAAATAGATCAAAAACTCACGTCTCATAATGGTCTCATATCCAAAACATACATAGTGGATATAATTAGTTAAATAAAACAAAAATACTCATCTGATAAAAGTCTAATATCAGACATAGTTATTGCACACAATAAATTAAATAACACCAAAATTCTCCCCTGATAAATTTCAAATATTCAAAATATACTAATTGAATAAAGAATCAGAAATATAAAACAAAAATTCTCACCTGATAAAGGTCTATTATCCAATGTATACATATAGTACATAAAAAAATTAGAAGAAACATGTTTGTATTTCTGAGTCTGGGTTACTTTACTCAGGATGTTTTTTCTAATTCCATACATTTACCTGCAAACCTCATGATGCCATTGTTTTTCTATGCTCAGTAGTAATCCATTGTGTAAATGAACAACACTTTCTTTATCCATGCCACAGGCTCTGTTTTTGTTTCTTCTTAGAGGGAGCAGAATAGTCTTTATCCTCATGTCATTCCTGCCCACATTTGTGGTTCTGCCTTTGGGAAGAATTCAGAGACATGATTTTCAGCAAAGGCATACCCTGAAGATGCAGCCTACCAGAAACACAGATCTTATATAAAATGAATTAATGATGATAGAGTGGACTTGGGATTGAAACCACAGGGTTTGAAAGAATGAAAACCAATTATTAATGTACTCTTCTATGATAAAGATCACGTGATCTCCCTTCTAATTTCTTTCAGTGGTCACTTGCTATAGCTTCCTGGTCAGTCTCTGCACCTTCTGCTTCACTTGCATCTTGGTGAGGAAGGTTTAGTGGGATGGTGGCTCCCTGGTGCTCCTTGTACATAGATGAATACAAATGTCTTGCAGTATGACAAGGCTAAGAGGATGGACAGACCCCTCTGAGCCCTAACCAAATGTTTGAGAAAGCTTATTTACCAATGACTCAGTGAGAGCCCAAATTATTTAGTCCCATGCTTCAGATGCCACCTCTGGGAAACTCAGCTGTCTTCTCTATTTGAAGGAAGTGGTTATCTCAGCTAACTCATTCACTCTGCCTTCATAGCAATGCTCCAGGTAATGAAGGAGATAGCCTCTTCAGGCTTATTCACAGCTGCAGTCTCAAAATTCAGCTTGGATGTCAAGTCCACAAGCCTGTGGGTTTATGAGTCAGGGGAAAATTGCCATAGTTCACAATCACCCCCAGTCATTTAGAGGTTCCCCAAATACTTTGACAGGTTACTCTAACCATATAACTATTGATGGAGAAGACATGTAAGGGCAGAACACCATCACCAGACTCAACAAGTTACATCACTGACAGCCTGGGACACACAGAGCATCTGGGAAGTACCAAAAGTTAGCCAGTGTGGTTGAAGTACAGTGATGCCCTGCCTTGAAATTGGCACACCTCATTAATCCCTCCCTCTTTAATGTTGGTCTCATGTTCACTCATCAATGCCTATTCCCCAAATGGAACAAAAGCAAAGAGTTCCCAGTATAAAGCTTTGGCCTTACCAGTTCCTGACCTCTGAGCCAGAACAATTAATATCCTGGAAACCTTGAATTTCAAGAGCCATGACAAGCGGGGAGCTGTGTTGGTTCCTAAAGACTGCAGCTTTCTGTGCCCCATTACTGGAAGATTCAGTTCAAGCCCACTTTCTCCAGGAAGCTTCCTTTTTCCGTGAAATAACTCAAAACAATTCTCTCATTCTTTTCTTTCTTGATGTCAGATTTCTTCTGCCACTCTTTTGTCTCTATACCCTCCCTTTCTGAATTAGACTCTTCAGTATGCCATCATGTATATCAGTAAATGGTGAAGATATTGAATAAACTTCCCATGGGCAGTTGGTGTTGCCACAGCAAAGGTGACATCATAGAGGTGGTCAGGGATCTCCAGGATACATTAGAATGTCCAGGGAAGAGCTGCAGATGTCATGGGGAACTGACATTGCTTCCCTTATAATCATCTTTCCTCATAATACACTAGAAGTCAAGCTGACCTTTGCAGGAGCCACTGCTGAGATACAAGGGAAGCCCTTCACCACACTCTTCATCCAAAGCCAGAGATCTCTATCCAATTGATAGGACATCCTTAGTTCTTTCCATGTGTGGAACTGAATGTCTAACTCCTACTGAAATTTTATGTACTCAAAGTAATAATATCAGAAATTTATGTATCCCTAGTTCATAGTATGTACCTGCATCTCCTTGTCTTCTTAGCCACAAGACATTAAAGACTTAATGCTGATAGAGGACACTTGTTAAACAATTTCCTGTTAATGAATCTGCAAGGAACCATGAGGCAGAGTTATGCTAGAGGAAGAGGTTGACACAGCCTAGGAACAAGTACTCAGGAGTGGTATAAAGTCATGGAGCTCAGTGGGACTAATATCTGTGTCATCAGCATGTGTGTCGTGATTGCTTTACTCTGTTGAGTAGCTCAAAGTGTTCTGCTGTCACTGGATAGTATAGTGATGCCCTGTATTGAAATTGGCACACCTCATTAATCCCTCCCTCTTTAATGTTGGTCTCATGTTCACACATCAATGCCTATTCCTCAAATGGAACAAAAGCAAAGAGTTCCCAGCATAAAGCTTTGGCCTTACCAGTTCCTGACCTCTGAGCCAGAACAATTAATATCCTGGGAACCTTGAATTTCAAGGGCCATGACAAGCGGGGAGCTGTGTTGGTTCCCAAAGACTGCAGCTTTCTGTGCCCCATTACTGGAAGATTCAGTTCAAGCCCACTTCCTCCAGGAAGCATCACTTTTCCGGGAAAAACCTCAAAACAGTTCTCTCATTCTTTTCTTTCTTGTTGTTTCACTCTGTGGCTGAAGGTCAGATTTCTTCTGCCACTCTTATGTCTCTCTACCCTCTCCATTCACTTTCTGAATTAGATTCTTCAGTATGCCATCATGTTCATCAGTAAATGGGGAAAATATTGAATAAACTTCCTATGGGCAGTTGGTATTGCCACAGCAAAGGTGACATCACAGAGGTGGCCAGGGATCTCCAGGATACAATAGAATATCCAGAGTAGAGATGCAGATGTAATGGAAACTGACATTGCTTCCCTGATAATGATCTTTCCTCATAATACACTAGAAGTCAAGCTGAACTTTGCAGGAGCCACTGCTGAGATACAAGGGAAACCCTTCAGCACACTCTTCATCCAAAGCTAGAGATCTCTCTCCAACTGAAATTTTATGTACTCAAGGTAATAATATCATAAATTTATGTATCCCTAGTTCATAGTATGTACCTGCATCTCCTTGTCTCCTTAGCCACAAGACATTATAGACTTAATGATGACACTTGTTAAGCAATATTCCTGTTAATGAGTCTACAGGGAATAGCTAGGCAGAGTTATGCCAGAGGAAGAGGCTGACACAGCCTAGGGAAAAGTCCTCATAGGAGTGGTATACAGTCGTGGAGTTCAGTGGGACTAAAATCTGTGTCATCAGCATGTGTGTAGTGGGAGTTTTCCTGTCTTTTGAGTAGCTCAATGTGTTCTGCTGTCACTGGATAGTAAAGGTGGACAGACAGCTGGAGTCTTCCACACAGAACATGAGTTTCCTATAGAGCAAAGGACATTCAAGAAAATCCTATGCAAGCCCCTACAAATGTAGGAAAATAGACACTAGGGTTCCACTAGACACTCTAAATCAATGGTTCTTAATTTTTCCAATTCTCTGTCTCTTTAAATATCACTAACAATAGTTCCTCATGTTGTGATGAAACCTAAACTTTAAGTTAAGAAACAATGAAACAATTTTGCTAATGTAATGAATCACAATTAAAATATTTGATTTACAGGATATCTGATATGCATCCCCCAATGGGGTGGTGACCCACAGCTTGAGGACCACAGCTCTGAATGCAGGCAGAAATCTCCGCAAATCCTGGCAGTGATTCTGAGGCAGTGTGATTCTTAGTTTTTATTATCAGACTGAATGAAACTATTCAACTGGAATATGGACCGTCAATGAGGAATTATATAGAGAAGATTTACTTTGAACATGTCTCTGTGGGATTTTATTAATTGTTAATTGTGATAAGACTCCCGAAAATGAGCAGAATCATTTCATTGTCTGCAACCTATACTATGTAAGTATGGAGAACCTAGAGCATAAGCATAAAGAAATGGGCAGCATGGGTACATTTGTTTAACTCTGCTTTTGGCTGTGGATGTGATATGATTAGCTGAGTTCCTACCTTGATTTCCCAAAATGGAACTAGTACGTGGAATTGTGGGCTATGATTAATTTTTCCCGTTCTTAGTTGCTGTGCCTCATAACTCAATGTAATAAAGATGTTAAGAAAGCTCTCTATGACAGAGAGTTTTCACCAGTCAGTGAGATGTGTATTTCATGAAATGCTCATCTCTGTCTCAGAAGAAGAGATCCTACTTCCTTCTGAGCCAAACCTGTGTTTCCCTGGCAAAGTTTTACAAAGACACAGAGACACCCATAGACTCACAAACATTTAAATTCCGCGCTTCCGCCCGCACTTCCACTGTGGGGCGGGGCCCGGGGGCGGGAACTCGGCGGGGCGGGGCTGCACGGCTTCGGCACGTTCGGGGTGGGCGGGGCCGGGGCGTGGCGTGGCGAGGGTGGGGCGGGGCGGCGGGGTCAGAGCGGGGCGAACCTGCCCCACGGGCACTCCACCACCCGGGAAGCCGGCGACAGGGCGGCCGCTTCCGCAGGAAACGCAAATGGCCGCGGGGCCGTGGACGGGCAAAATGGCGGCCGCTTCGCCGGAAACTGTGCAAAATGGCGGCCGGGGGCCGTGGACGGGGCAAAATGGCGTCCGCTCCCGCCCGGAGACTGCAAAATGGCGGCCGTTCCCGCCCGGAAACAGGGCAACATGGCCGCCGGGAGCAGGTTGCCAAGGCCGCTAGGCTAAAATGCTACAAAATGGCCGCTGGGGTCGCTCCAGCAGTGCCAACGCCGTTGCCGGGGAAACAGGGCAACAAAGGCCGCCGCTTGCCCAGAAACTTCAAAAGGCCGTCGCTTCTGCCCGGAAACTGCAAAATGGCGCCGGGAGCCAAGGACGGGACAAAATGGCGGCCGCTCGCCTGGAAACACTACAAAATGGCCGTGGGGTCGCTCCAGGCCATGCGAACGCCGTTGCCGGGGAAACAGGGCAACATGGCGGCCGCTCTCACCCGGAGACAGTGAAAAATGGCCGCCGGGAGCCGTGGACGGGGAAACATGGCAACATGGCCCCTACTTACACCGGAAACACTACAAAATGGCGGCCGCTTTGCCTGGAAACTGCAACTCCATTTATCACAATCCTTTATGTCATTAGAATTACATTTCCCACATTGACTTTCTCCATGATATAAGAACTACATTTCCCATAGGGTCTTTCTCCATCTCAGCAGAACTACATTACCCAAAGTTCCTTGATCTGTGTCTTTATAACTCCTTTTCCCACAATGCCTTTCTCTATGTCACAGAAATACATTACCTACAGTGTCTTTCTCAGTGACATCTGTACTATAAATTCCTACAGTTCCTTTGTGTACATCATCAGAACCTCATTTCCAATAGTTCCATTATCCATATGATCAGCACTACATTACACACAGAGCCTTTTTTGTGTCATCAGAACTACATTTCCCACAGTTCCTTTGTCGACGTCATCAGAACTACATTCTGCACAGGGCATTTCTGTGTCATCAGAATTTCATTTAGCGCAGTTCCCTTTTCTGTGTTATGAGAGCTCCATTTCCCACTGTACATTTCTCCATTTCATCAGAACTACATTACCCAAAGTTCCTTTCTCTATGACATCAGAACGACATTTCCCAGTGTTCATTAATGTCTGTGATCAGAGCTACATTTCCCAAAGTGCCTTTCTCTGGTTATAAGAACTACATTTCCCACAGTGCCTTTCTCTCTGTCATCAGAACTACATTACCAAATGTTCATTTCTCTTTGTAATCAGAACTACATTTCCCACAGTTCCTTTTACTTTGTGATCAGAACTGCATTTCTCACAGTGCCTTTCTCCACATCATCAGAACTACATTTCCCAAATTTACATTCTCTACCTGATCAGAACTAAATTTCTCACTGTTCATTTCTCTGTCATCAGAACTACATTTCCAACAGCTCTTTTCTACATGACATTGGAACTTCATATCCAACAGTGCCTTTCTCTTTGCACTAAAGTACATTTCCCATATTCGTTTCTCTATGTCATTGAACTACATTTCCCATACTTCCTTTCTCTACATCATTAGAACTACTTTTCCCACAGTTTCTTTCTCTACATCATCAGAACAACATTTCCCACAGTGTCGCTCTCTGTGACATAAGAACTACATTTCCCACAGTGCCTTTCTTCTGTTTCTTCAGATCGATATTACCCACAGTGCCTTTCTTGTTCTCATCAGAACTACATTTCCCACAGTTGCTATGTGTATGTCATAATACTACATTTCCCACAGTTCCTTTTTCTTTTTGATCAGAACTACATTTTCCACTGTGCATTTTTCTACACCATCAGAACTACATTTCCCACAGTTACTTTCTCTACCTGATCAGACCTACATTTCCCACTGTGTATTTCTCTGTCATCAGAACTATATTTCCCACAGTGCCTTCTCTGTGTCATCAGGTCGACATTACCAAAGTTCCTTTCTTGGTGTCATATGAAATGCTTTTTTCACACTTCCTATATCTATGTCAGCAGATCTTTATTTCCAGTGTTTCAGAACATCATTACCCACAATTCCTTTCTCTACACCATCAGAACTACATATCCCAAAGTAACTTTATTTACATCATGACAACTACATTTCCCACAGTGCCTTTCTCTATGTCTTGAGAACTACTTTTCCTACAGCGCCTTTCTCTGTTTCATCATAATTTTTCCCACAGCACCTTTCTCTATGTCATCACAACTCACAACTGCATTTCCACAGTGCCTGTCTCCATGCCATCAGCACTACATTTCCCAAAGTTCCTTTCTTTCCATCATCAGAATGCTATTTCCCACCATCCCTTTCCCTGTGTCATCAGAGAGACATACCCACAGTGCCTTTCACAGTGTCATCTGAAGTACATTTCCCACAGTTCCTTTCTCTATGTCATCTGAACTACATTTCCCACAGAACCTATGTGCATGTCATTAGAACTACATTTGTCACATTCTCTTTCTCTATGTCATCAGAACTATATTACCCAAAGTTCCTTTCTCCTTGTGACCAGAACTAGATTTCCAACAGTGCCTTTGTGTACATCACCAAACTAAATTTCCCACAGGTTTTCTTTGTGACACAGAACTACATTTCCTACCGTGCCTTTCTCTATGTTCCACAACTACATTTCCCACACTTCCTTTCTGTATGACATTTGAACTATGATTTCCTTGGTTCAATCTGTTTCAATAGAACATTTCACACAGTGCCTTTCTTCCTGTCTTTCAATTTAAATTTCCCACAGATCCTATGTGTACATCACCAAAACAACATTTCCCACAGTTCCTTCTCTACATCATCAGCACTACATTACACGCAGTATCTTTCTCTGTTTCACCAGAACTACATTTCCCACAGTGCCTTTTTCCCTGTCATCAAAATTACATTTCCACAGTGTCTTTAACTAAATCTTCAGAACTATATTTCCTACAGTCCTTTTCTCTGCATTATCAGCTCTATAATACCCACAGTGCCTTTCTCTGTGTCATGAAAACCACATTTCCAACACTGCCTTTCTGTACCACATCAGAACTACATTTCCCCCAGTGCCTTTCTGTACATTAGCAGAAATACATTTCCCACAGTGCCTTTCTCTATGTCATTGGAACTACATTTTCTACTGTTCCTTTATTTACATCTTCAGTACTTCATTTCCCACAGTGCCTTGCTGTGTGTTACAAAAACTACATTCCCCACAGTGACTTTTTCCCTGTCATTATAATTACCTTTTGCACAGTCCCTTTCTCCATGGCATCAGCACTACATTTCCCACAGTATCTTTTTCTATGTCACAGTACCTTTCTTTATGTCACATTTCCCACAGTGCCTTTCTCTGTTTCATCAGATTGATATTACCCACAGTGCCTTTCTTGTTGTCATCAGAACTACATTTCCCACAGTTCCTATGTGTATGTCATAAAAACTACATTTCACACTCAGTTCCTTTTTCTTTGTGATCAGAACTACATTCCCACAGTTACTTTCTCTACCTGATCAGAACTCCATTTCCCATGGTGCATTTCTGTCTTCAGAACTACATTTCCCACAGCTCTTTTCTATATGACATCAGAACTTCATTTGCCACAGTTCCTTCTCTGTGTTATCAGATCAACATTACCTACGGTTACTTTCTTGCTGTCATCTGTACTACAGTTCCCACAGTTCCTGTGTGTACATCATCAGAACTACATTTACACAGTTCCTTTCTCTACATCAGAACTTCCTTTCCAATATTTTGTTTCTCTGTGGCATGAGAACTACATTTCCCACAGTGTCTTTCTGCTTCTCATCAGAACTGCATTACCCACAGTACCTTTCTCTACATCATCAGAACTACATACCCAAAAGTAACTTTATTTACATCATGACAACTTCATTTCCCACAGTTCCTTTCTGTATGTCATGAGAACTTCTTTTCCTACTTTGCCTTTCACTGTGTCATCACAATTTTTCCCACAGTGCCTTTCTCTATGTCATCACAACTGCATTTCCACAGTGCCTTTCTTTCCATCATCAGAATGTTATTTCCTACAATCCCTTTCCCTGTGTCATCAGATAGACAAACCCACAGTTCCTTCCATGGTGTCATTTGAACTACATTTGCCACAGTTCCTTTCTCTGTGTCATCTGAACTACATTTCCCACACTTCCTTTCTCTCTGTCACCAGAACTCATTTCCCACAGTGTCTTTCTCTAGTTCATCAAATCCACTTCTTACAGGGCCTTTCTCTACATAATCAGAGAAGATTTTTCCACAGTGTCTTTCAATGAATGATCTGAACTACATTTCCCATAGTGCCTTTCACTACATCAGCAGAACTACATTTCCTACACTGTCTGTCTATAAGTCATCAGAATTTCATTTCCCATAGTACATTTCTCTGTGTCATCAGAATGACATTTCCCACAGTGCCTTTCTTTGGGTCATAACAACTACATTTCCCACAATGCATTTCTCTATTTCACAGACATACATTTCCCACAATGTCTCTCTCAGTTTCATCATATCAACATTACCCACATTTCCTCTCTTGGTGTCATCTGAACTCCATTTCCCACAGTACCTATGTGTACGTCATCAGAACTACACTTATCACAGTTCCATTCATCATGTCTTCAGAATGACATTGCCCACAGTGGCTGTCTCTGTGTCACCAGAACTACATTTCCCACAGTGCCCATCTTTATGTCACAGAAATATATTATCCACAGTACCTTTCTCGTTGTCATATGAACTATGAACTACATTTCCCACAATTTGTATGTCTTTCCCTGTGACATAAGAGCTACAATTTCCATAGTTCCTTTCTCGGTTGCATCACATGGACTTTACTGACAGTTCCTTTCTTGGTGTCATCTCAACTAAAATTCTCAGAGTTCTTATGTTACATCATTTGGACTACGTTTCCCACAGTTCATTTCTCTAGGTCATCAGAACTACGTTTCCCACAGTTCCTGTATGTAAGTCATCAGAACCTCATTTCCCACAGTTCCTTTCTTGGTGTCATCAGAACTTCATTTCTCATAGTTTCTTTCTCTGTGGCATAGGAACTACATTTCCCACAGTGCCTTTCTGCATCTCATAAGAACTGCAAAACCTAAAGTTCCTTTCTCATGTCATCATAACTACATTTCCCACAGTGCCTTTCTCTAATTAATAAAATCCCCATTTCCTATAGTAACTGTCTTTATGTCATCAGAACTTAATTGCCCATGGTTCCTTTCTCTATGTCATCAGAATTACATTACAACAGGAACTTTCTCCATGATATCAGAACTACATTTCCAGCAATGTCTTTTTCAAAGTCTTCAGAACTACATTGCCCATAGTGGCCTGTTTCTACAACATCAGAACAGCATTTCCCGCACTTCACTTTACTACATCATGAGAACTACATTACCCACAGTGCCTTTCTCCATGTCATCATTACTTTATTACCAACAGTGCTTTTCTCTATGATATCATAACTACATTTCCCACAGTTCCTTTCACATGTGACAGAACCATCTTTCCCACATTTTCTTTCTCTGCTACATCAGATCAATATTTCCTACCATGCCTTCTGCTAGATGATCAAAACTACATTTCCCACACTCCCTTTCTCTATGTCGTCATAACTACATTACCCACAGTGCCTTTTTCACTGCCATTAGAACTACATTTCCGACCTTGTCTTTATTTATGTCATAAGAACTCCATTTCTCACAGTGGCTTTCTCTACATCATAATAACTACATTTCCCACAGTGCCTTTTGGAACATCTTTGGAACTACATTTTCCACAATGCATTTCTTTACGTGATCAGAAGTACATTTCCCACAGTTTCGTTATCTAGAGCTTCAGAACTAAATTTTCCTCAGTTCCTTTCTCTCCGTCATCAGAACTACATTTCCCACAGTTCCTATTTTGTTTCATAACAATGACATCCCACAATGCCTTTCTCTATGTCTTCAGAACTACATTATCCACAGTGCCTTTCTGTATGACATCAGAAATACATTTCCCACAGTGCCTTTCTCTACATAATCAACACCACTTGTCCTTATTGCCTGTCTCTATGTCATCAGAACCTCATTTCCCTCAGTTTCTATTCCTACCTCATCATAACTTCATTTTCCACAGTTCCTTTCTCTCTGTCATTAGAACGATATTACCCAGAGTCCCTTTCTCTATGTCATCCGAACTTCATTTCCCATAGTGCCTTTCACTGACATGACAGAACTATGTTTCCCACACTGCCGTTCTCTTCATCAGAACTACATTTCCCACAGTACCTTTCTCTATGTCATCAGAACAACATATCTGAAAGTTCCTTTATTTATATCATCAGAACTACATTTCTCTCTGCTTCTTTCTCTAATTGATCAGAACTACAATTCCTTTTGCCTTTCTCTTTGTCATCAATACTATATTTCCCAGAGTTCCTTTCTCTTTGACATCACATCCACATTTGCCACACTTCCTTTCTCTACATCGTCAGTACTACATTAATCAAATTTCCATTCTCGTGGTCATCAGAACTACATTTCCCATAGTGGCCTGTTTCTACAACAACAGAACAACATTTCTCATAGTTCCCTCCACTATGTCAGGAGAACTACATTGTCCACTGTCCCTTGTCATCAGAACTACATTACCCACAGTGCCATTCTCTATGACATCAGAACTACATTTTTCACAGTGACTTTTTCTACATCATCAGAACTACATTTCCCACTGTGCTTTTCTTGTGTCGCCTGAACTACATTTCCCACAGCGGCCTTTCTCTATGTCATAAGATCTTCATTTTTCATAGTTCGTACATCTACATAATCAGAAATTCCTTTACCACAGTTCCTTTCTTCATGGCATCAGAACTACATTTCCCACAGTGCCTTTCTTGGTGTCATGGAAACTACATTTCTAAGAGTTCTTATATGTGCATTGTCAGAAGTAAATTTATCACAGATCCTTTCTCTGTGTCATCAAAACTACATTTCCCACATTGACTTTCTCTATGACATAAGAACTACATTTCCCACAGTGCCTTTCTCCATCTCATCTGAACTACATCACCCAAAGTTCCTTGATCTGTGTCTTCATAACTCCTTTTCCCACAATGCCTTTCTCTATGTCATAGAAATACATTACCTACAGTGCCTTTCTCAGTGACATCTGAACTATAATTCCTACAGTTCCTTTGTCTACATCATCAGAACCTCATTTCCAATAGTTCCATTCTCCACGTCATCAGCACTACATTACACACAGAGCCTTTTTGTGTCATCAGAACTACATTTCCCACAATTCCTTTGTCAACATCATCAGAACTACATTCTGCACAGGGCATTTCTCTGTGTCATCAGAATTTCATTTAGCGCAGTTCCTTTTTCTGTGTTATGAGAGCTCCATTTCCCACTGTACATTTCTCCATTTCATCAGAACTTCATTACCCAAAGTTCCTTTCTCTATGACATCAGAACGACATTTCCCAGTGTTCATTTATGACTGTGATCAGAGCTACATTTCCCAAAGTGCCTTTCTCTGGTTATAAGAACTACATTTCCCACAGTGGCCTTTCTCTCTGTCATCAGAACTACATTACCAAATGTTCATTTCTCTTTGTAATCAGAACTACATTTCCCACACAGTTCCTTTTTCTATGTGATCAGAACCACATTTCCCACAGTTCCTTTTTCTTTGTGATCAGAACTTCATTTCTCACAGTGGCTTTCTCTACATCATCAGAACTACATTTCCCAAATTTACGTTCCCTACCTGATCAGAACTACATTTCTCACTGTGCATTTCTCTGTCATCAGAGCTACATTTCCAACAGCTCTTTTCTACATGACATTGAAACTTCATTTCCAACAGTGCCTTTCTCTTTGCACTAAACTACATTTCCCATATTCGTTTCTCTATGTCATTGAACTACATTTCCCATTCTTCCTTTCTCTACATCATCAGAACTACTTTTCCCACATTTTCTTTCTCTACATCATCAGAACAACATTTCCCACAGTGTCGCTCTCTGTGACATAAGAACTACATTTCCCACAATGTCTTTCTCTGTGACATAAGAACTACATTTCCCACAGTGCCTTTCTTCTGTTTCTTCAGATCAATATTACCCACAGTGAATTTCTTGTGGTCATCAGAACTACATTTCCCACAGTTCCTTTCTCTAGGTCATCAGAACTATGTTTCCCACAGTTCCTATATGTAAGTCATCAGAATTTCATTTCACACAGTTCCTTTCTTGGTGTCATCAGAACTTCATTTCTCATAGTTTCTTTCTCTGTGGCATAGGAACTACATTTCCCACAGTGCCTTTCTGGATCTCAGAAGAACTGCAATACCTAATGTTCCTTTCTCATGTCACCATACCTAAATTTCTCACAGTGCCTTTCTCTAATTAATCAAAACCACATTTCCTATAGTGACTGTCTCTATGTCATCAGAACATAATTGCCCAGGGTTCCTTTTCTATGTCATCAGAACTACATTACAACCGGACCTTTCTCCATGATATCAGAACTACATCTCCAGCAATGTCTTTTTCAAAGTCTTCAGAACTACATTACTCACAGTGCCTTTCTCCACATCATCATTACCTAATTACCAACAGTGCTTTTCTCTATGATATCATAACTATATTTCCCACAGTTCCTTGCACATGTGACAGAACTATCTTTCACACATTTTCTTTCTCTGCTACGTCAAATCAACATTTCCTACAATGCCTTCTGCTAGATGATCAAAACGAAATTTCCCACACTCCCTTTCTCTATGTCGTCATAACTACATTTCCCACAGTGCCTTTTCCCCTGCTATTAGATCTACATTTCCCACCTTGCCTTTATTTATGTTGTAAGAACTCCATTCTCACAGCGGCTCCTCTATGTCATCCAAACATCATTTCCCACAGTGCCTTTCTCTGTTTCATCAGAACTACACTTCCCACAGTGTCTTTCACTACATCTTCAGCACTACATTTCCCACAGTGCTTTTTTCTGGTTGTCACAATTATATTTCACACATTCCCTTTCTCCATGGCATCAGAACTACATTTGCACCACAGCCTTTCTCTACATCATGAGAACTTCATTCCCCACAGTTCCTTTCACTATGTCATGAGAACTACATTACCCATAGTTCCTTTCTCTGTGTCAACAGAACTACATTTCCCACAGTTCTTTTTTCTCTATGTAATCAGAACTGCATTTCCCACAGTTCCTTTCCCTATGACATCAGGCCTATAGTTCATACAGTGCCTTTCCATAACTCAGAGCACTTCATTTCACGCAGTGCCATTGTTCTTGTCGACAGAACTCCATTTCCCACAGTGCCTTTTGCAACATCTTTGGAACTACATTTTCCACAATGGGTTTTATTACATGATCAGAAGTATATTTCCCACAGTTTCCTTATCTACATCTTCAGAACTAAATTTTCCACAGTTCCTTTTCTCCGTCATCAGAACTACATTTCCCACAGTGCCTTTCTCTATATCATCAGAACTTCATTTCCCACAGTTCCAGTGTCTATGTCTTCAGATCTTCATTTATCACAGTTCCTTTCTCTTGTCTTAAGAACATTACCCAAAGTTCCTTACTCTTTGCCATCAGAACTACATTTCCCACAGTGCCTTTCATTATGTGACAGAACACCCTTTCCCACAGTGCCTTTCTCTTCTTCATCCAATTGACATTTCCCACCATGCCTTTCTCCATGATCAGGACTACATTTCCCACAGTCCCATTCTCTATGTGATGAGAACTACATTGCCCTCATTACTTTTATGCGTGTCACAAGAACTCCTTTGTTCGCAGTGGGTTTCTTGACGTCACAATGCCTCCATTTCCCTCAGTGTCTCTCTCTGTGTCATTCAAACATCATTTCCTATAATGCCTTTCTCTGTTTTATCAGAACGACATTCCCCACAGTTCCTTTGTGTTTGGCATCAGACCTACATTTCCCTCTGTGCCTTTCTCTACGTCATCTGAACTACATTTCCCACAGTTCCTATGTGTCTGTCCACAAAACCACATTTCCCACTGTTCCTTTCTATATAACATCAAACTAGATTGCCTAAAGTTCCTTTCTCTTTCTTGGGAGACCTAAATAGCCACAGAGCCTTTGTGTATGCCATCAGAACTACATTTCCCACAGTGCCTTTCACTGTGTCATCAGAATGACATTTCCCACAGTGCCTTTTTCTTTGTCATCAGAACTACATTACACACAATGGCTTTCACTACAGCTTCAGAACTACATTTCCCACAGGTCCTTTCTCTACAATGTCAGTAGTACATTCCCCACAGGTCCTTTCTCTAAAACATCAGAACTACATTTCCCACTGAGCCCTTCTCTATGTCACCAGAACTACATTTCCCACAGTGTCTTTTTCCGTGTCTTCACAATTAGATTTCCCACACTGCCTTTCTCTATGTCATCATAACTACATTTCCACAGTGCCTTTCTTGGTGTCGGCAGAACTAATTGCCCACAGTGCCTTTCTTTAAATCACAGAATTTCATTTCCCACAATGCCTTTTTCAACTTCATCAGAACTACGTTTCCCAGAGTTCCTTCATTTACATCATCAGAACTACGTGTCCCACACTTACTTTCTCTACATCATCAGAAATACATTTGCAACAGTTGCTAAAACTGTGACATCAGAACTACATTTCCCACAGTTCCTTTCTCTACAACATCAGAAGTACATTTCTCACAGTGTCTTTCTCTGGGACATTAGAATACACTTCCCACACAATACCTTTCTCTGTTTCCTCATGTGGACATGTACCACAATGCCTTTCTTGGTATCATCTGAACTGCATTTCTCACAGTTCCTATGTGTACATCATTGGAACTACATTTCCCACAGTGCCTTTCTCTGCTTTATCAGATCGTCTTTTCCCACAGTGCGTTTCTCTGTATCATAAGATCTACATTTCCCACAGTTACTTTATTTGCATTATCAGAACTTCTTTACACACAATTCTCTCTCTATGGCATCAGAACTTCATTTGTCATAGTTTCTTTCTCTGTGCCATCAGAACTACATTTCCCACAGTGCCTTTCCTCATCTCATCATAACTATTTACCTATAGTTACTTTCTCTGAATCATCATAACTTCATTTCCCACAGCGCCTGTCTCGAAGTCATCCTAACCTCATGTCCCACAGTTCCTTTATTTACATCATCAGTACTACATTACCCACAATTCCTTTGTCTACATCATCAGAACTTCATTTCCCATGGTGCCTTTCTCAGTGTTATCAGAAATAAAATTTCCCACAGTTCCTGCCTCTACATCATCAGAATTTCATTTGTCACTGTGACTTTCTCAGTTTAATCAGAACTACATTTCCCACAGTTTCTTTCTCTGTGTCATCAGAACTTCATTTCCCACAGTGCCTTTGTCTTTGTCCTCAGAACTACATTTCCCACAGTGCCATTCTCTATGTCTACAGAACTTCATTTATCACAGATCCTTTCTGCATCTCATTGGAACTACATTACATGCACTTCCTTTCTCTTTGTCATCAGAACTACATTTCCCACAGTGTCTTTCTCTGTGTCATCAGAACTTCATTTCCCACAGTTCCTTTCTCAATGCCATAAGAACTACATTTCCCATACTGTCTCTCTCTATGTGATCAACACCACTTTTCCTATAGTGCTTGTATCTAGGTTATCAGAAATTCATTTCCCAAAGTTCCTATGTCTACCTTGTCAGAACTACATTTCCTTCAGTGCCCTTTACTACAAGACAGAACTTTGTTTCCCACAATGCCATTCTCTGCTTCATCAGAACTACATTTTCCAAAGTACCTTTCTGTATATTATCTTAAATACATTTCCCATAGTGCCTTTGTCTATGTAATCAACACTACACATCCAAAAGTTCCTTTATTTATATCATCAGAACTACATTTGCCACAGTAACTTTCTGTACTTGATCAGAACCACATTTCCCACTGTGTCATCGATACTACATTTCCGACAGTTCCTTTCTCTTTGACATCAGATCTACATTTCCCACAGTTCCTTTCTTTATGATATCACATCTACATCTACCACAATTCCTTTCTCTGACATGAGAAATACATTTCCCACAGTTACTTTCACATGTGACAGAACTATCCTTACCACATTTTCTTTCTCTGCTACATCAAATCATCCTTTCCTACCATGCCTTCTGCTATATGATCAAAACTACATTTCCCACACTCTCTTTCTGTATGTTGTCATAACTACATTTCCCACAGTGCTTTTTTCCCTGCCATTAGATCTACATTTCCCACCTTGCCTTTATTTATGTCATAAGAATTCCATTTTGAGCTGCGGCG
>NW_023411790.1:0-14227 GCF_903995425.1 Onychomys torridus | reverse complement strand
CTTTGACTCAAACCTTTATATATCTATAATCTTTCTAAAAAACCATAGACAACCAAACATTTTGAATGTTTAAACCCCAAGCTGCATTTCTCTGGGAGAATAAAAAATGTCATGTGTTAGGGAAAGAATTCCAAATTCTGCACATGGATTAGCCAAAAGGTGTAACAATGATTGAATCTTCAGTATAAAAATTCATTTTTGTCTGCATTAATATTCATTCCTGTTGATGATAACCTGGATTTTGATAAATGAAAACCATGTTTGTCACCAGAAATATTCCTATGAAAATATTTGTTTTCATGAGAATGAATAAACATGCCACTGTGTGTGTTACTTCCTTCATAAGAATAGCAGGGGATACATTTCATCCTAACAATTAGAATATTGGAGGAAGTCAGTGGCCTTTAATCCCTGCCCATCTCTTTAATCCCAGCACTCAGTACATACAGGCAGATGAAAATCTGAGCTGAGGCCACCCAGGTCTACAGAGTGAGTTCCAGTAGTCTTGGGCTACAGAAACAGAAAGTCTCTCAAAACAGCACTAAACAGAAAAACAAACAAACTTGTTGTTTCCATACATTCCCTGATTTCCTGGATGTTTTATGTCAGGACTATGTGAGATGAACATTTTCTTTCACAAAGTATGAAGTATTTATTTCTACTATAGTGTCTTCACTGCATATTCACTGCATAAGATTCTTACAGGCCAGGTGGTGGTAGCACACGACTCTAATCCCAGGACTCAGGAGGCAGATCCAGGTGAATCTCTGTGAGTTTGAGGCCAGTTTGGTCTATAGATCAAGATCCAAAACAGGCATCAAAACTACACAGAGAAACTCTGTCTGGAAATAGAAGAGAGAGAGAGAGAGAGAGAGAGAGAGAGAGAGAGAGAGAGAGAGAGAGAGAGATTCTTATATCTCTGTTTTCTGTTGGTGATGTTTGCATCTGTAGTTCCAATCTGCTTACCTAGATTTTACATTTCCCAAAATCCTACAGTTTCTATTTTCTTTATTGCTTCTTTTTTACCTGTCTTATGAATTTCATTGAAATGTTTGTTTTTTTTCCCTTGTCTTTCTTGACATTCATTAAGGGATTTATTGATTTCCTCTGATTGTTTTATTGTCTTTTCCTGGATTTCTTTAAGTTATTTATTCATTTCTGTTTAAGAATTTCTGTCATCTTTAAAAAGTTGGTTTCATTGTTACTTTCAGGTGCTTCAGCTTTGTTGGAACAGGGAAAAGTTAGTCTTTGCTTTTATTTTGTGTTTTATTTCTTTTATTTTGTTGTCTTTCGAAATGCCCTTAGGTAGGCCAGGGTGGCCTTGAACACACTTTGTAGCAGAAAATGGTTCAACATCTGATCTCGCTGCTCACACTTCCCAGGGGCAGAGATGGTGAGAGTGCTCCATGCCAGCAGGATATCTCCTTGCTATCAGCTGAATTCTGTCCTCTGTTGTTCAGGTGTACAGGATTTATCCACCATCTTTAAGCTATGACTTTATTTAGAAACATAAGAAACAGTATGATTCTTATCCAAAAATCTGTATTCAGCTAAAGGCTAGAATCTTGAAAGAATATAAAGACTGAAATATCCCCCAATCCATAATCTATGAAACATAATTGTTGAAATCTTGAAGCCTACATCACCAAACTTGCAAAGTCTAACAAAGAAAGAAAGGCTAGAGAACACACCAACATAAACAGAGTGTTTGAAGGCTAATTCTGGGAAAGAAATCAGCCACAAGGACCCTAATAATAAAACCTTCAATGTGAAAATGTATAAATTCTGTTGGAATTCTTGTCAGCTGATGAGATTCTGGATTTAACAATTGAAGCCTCCTGGTTTCCCACTCTAAGGCCAAAGCAAGGACATCAGGAGAAAGTCATAATTCATCTTCAACAATTCTTCATGACACTGGAACTCGGCTCAGCTTCCTAACTGAAATCAACCACATAAAGGTGCCATCGACTCTGTGACTTTATGCATGCTGGGTTCAACACTGCACAGAGTTCCAGTTTCTCAGTATAGCTATTATCCCCTTTTCCTTTCTTGGCTACAGTTTTTGGAGTTTATTCATGGAAAACCTCTGCATTTTGTAAATAGTTTTCATCTTATCAGGGAAGCTTCCTTGTAACCAACTCTACTCCCTATATTCTAGGTGTCATGTGGATAGAGTTATGAAGAATATAGAGTTATGGCATTGGAATAAATATGGGAAGCTACTATGGACCATTGTGATTGACTAGAAGAAAGTCAGTGGAGATGTCAGAAAGTGATGCACTTACCATGCAAGCCTAAGCCATGAATCTGAAATCTTAACAGGGTAGAAAAAAGTCAGAGGAAATGGCAGGGAGCTCACATGGACCCCTGTTACATGGAGAGCAGGAGACCAGAGAACATTTGGAATCAGTAGTACCAGATACACTGGGGTACAAAGATTCTAATAAAAAGGACACTGTTCAAACAATGCAAAAATAAAGAACTGACAACTAAGCCATCTGTTAAACCTCTTGCTGTGGAATTGAGGGAAAAAACAGACAAATACTCACAAAATCACAAACACACACCACACGAATTATACGTAAGAGGCAATTGTATTCAGGGAACTGGCTTCAGAATCCATTCTTTTTTTTTTCCTTCGGATCTGGGAACCAAACCCAGGGCCTTGTGCTTGCTAGGCAAGCATTCTACCATTAAGCTAAATCTCCAACACCTACCTCTATAAAAAGACATGCAGAGATGACCTGCCACACTGGTGGAGACCTATGAACTGTGGACTAATGCCTGTGAAGTGGAGCCCCATGGGACTGGACTAGGCCACTGGATATAGGAGACAGTTGTTTAACCAGAACTGTTTGGGGGACACAGGGCGGGGGGATCGGGATCCATCCCTGGTGCATGGGCAGGCTTTTGGGATCCCAGTGCCTGGGGTGTGGCAACTTGAGTAGCCTTGGTAGGTCTGGGAGGGTTTGGAACTGCCTTGGCTCTGTGTGCCTGGCTCTGTGCTCTGCTGACTCCCCATGGAGGACCCTTGATTTGGAGGATGTGGGGATGGGGGTGGCTTGAGAGGGAGGGCTGGGGATGGTAGGAGGGAGGAGGTGGGATCTGTGGGTGGTATGTAGGGTGAGCAGAAAATTTCTTTAAAAAGTGAAAAAAGAGGCAATTGTATTACAGTTCCATCTTTTTATTGGATATATATCAGTTCCCCAAAATATTGTGCACACTAATAAATTTATCTGGGGTCAGAGAACAGAACAGCCAGTAGACAAAGAGGTAGGAAATGATGGCACTCATGCCTTTAATCCTAGCATTCCAGAGGCAGAAATCTGTCTGCATCTCTGTGACTTCAAGGCCACAGTAGAAACAGCCAGGCAGGGTGACCCACACCTTTAATCTCAGAAATCCCAGGAAGTGAGGGCAGAAAGCAGGAAGATATTTAAGGCATGTAAACCAGGAACTAGGCTGGTTAAGCATTCAGGCTTTCCAGAAGCAGCAGTTCAGCTGAGATTCATTTGGATGAGGACTCAGAGGCTTCCAGTCTTAGGCAAACAGATAAACTAAGGAACTGTCAAGGTGAGGTAGCTGTGGCTTGTTTCTGCTTCTCTGCTCTTCCAGCATTCACCACAATAACTGGCCTCAGGTTTGATTTTATTAATAAGTGCCTTTAAGATTCATGCTACTTCCTGTGGCCTGAGCTCACAACTTGCCAACTGGGTCTTGATAGAAGATTTCTCAAAGTGAGAGTTCCTAGAATATCAAATCAAATTCAAGGTTTATTAAGACATAGTCTGGGATTGTGAGTTCAAAAGTGCCACCTCCACCACATCCAATTGTGATGGGGCAAAATAGTGCAGAGGTCACACCAACTTGCATTCTTGCTGAGGCCATTCCAGGTTTAACTAGAATTTGATCTCCTTGATGGAGAATACCATGGAAAATTACCCAAGTCTGTTCTAGGAATCAAACATCAGGGTGTCCTAGCTAATTTATTTCCTGATAAAAGTTCCTGTCTTTCTTTTCTGAAGGCATGGTCCCCTTTGGTTCAGCATAGACTGCAACTCACTATGTTATCAGTGTAGACCACATTCTTTAATCTATGTCTGCCTTTAAAAGGGTAAGAAAAAAAGGAGTATTAAACTTACCAGGTTATTATAGACAAGCAGGGAGGAGAAGGCAAGGGGAGGACAGGTAGGAACTGTCAGCCTGCCTCAGTTGATTTAGGGAGTATACTATGTTTCAGATGGAGTCAAGTAATCACACACTCTGGAGAATACAAAAAAATAGTAGGAGCTGAGGCAAACAACAAGAGAGAAGGGGTAACTTCCAAATGCATGTGTGTATGAGGGAAAACCACTTTAGGACTGTGAAATGAAGCTACCAGCATTGTGGGAGAAGAGAAACTATGCTGAGAGAATGATGTGGTGTGTCAATGAATAAGAACAGTCAGTGTATATTATACATGTATGTGAAAGTACCATAGTGAAATCTGTCTTTGTATGTTAACTTCACATGTTAAAATTTGTTTCCCAAAGTGCAGATTTGCTTTAAAGTTTCATTTATTTTATGTTAAGTATATGAGTGTATTCGTTATGTATGCAACATTTCTGCACCAAATGGAGCTTGATGCCCATGTAGGCAGGAAGAAGGCATTGCATCATCTGACCCTGGAAGTACAGATTCTTGGGGAGTGGGAACCCCAGTTTGGTCCTCTGAAATAAAAGAAGGTGCTGTTAATCACTGAACTATTTCTATAGTTGCTTAATTCAGATTATTTTCTTAAACTGAATGAAGGTTTTAATTGTTTTTGAGTGTACATTCATGTGAGCATGCCATGATACACACATAGAAGTCAGAAGACAAACTATGGTTAGTGTTCTCCTTCCAAAGATTGAAGTCTAGACATGACAAAGACACAGGCAGCAATTATACCTGATGGAGTTTCTCAAAGGTGTTGTATGTGTTTTGTTTTCTTTCAGCTCCAAAGCCAGGTGTTCAACAACAGATGATGATCCAGGTAAGTGGAAGGATGAAGGCAAGAGTATATTGGCAACTGAATCCATTAGATACAGATCATTCTGGACACTATCATTAGAATAAGCCTCAAAGCCTGTGGTGGTAACACATGCCTTAAGATCAGCACTCCGGAGGCAGAGCCAGAAGGAACTCTCTGTGACTTTGAGGCCATCCTGGTCTACAGAGTGTGATCCAGGACAGGCAACAAAAGTACATGGAGAAATCTTGTCTTGAAAAAAAAAAAAGAGACCAAGCCTCAAGCAGGTTGAAAATTCTGGGATGAAGCTGGTTTGATACATTTCTTTGCAGCATGCCCCTCACCTTTATATATATGCCATGCAACCCATGAAACTGATTGTCCAGCAAACCTATAATTTCAATTCTGTGAGGCTTGGGGATGAAAAAATGCTATGCACTGAATCCAAGCCTGTGTGATGTGGTCATGCCTAGCTTGGTTGAGGAAGACACAAAGCTAAATGAGAAAGGAGATTGTTGGATGTCCAAGCAGATGCCATAACAGGCTGCCCAGTCTTTTCTCAGAGATCAGGCCTCAATTTCAGTTTCCTGAGACTTGAGCAACCAGTCTCTGGGAGGCCGTAAACAAAAGACATAGTCCTTGCAGTAACTCCCTTTCTGCATGTACTCTTACTGCTCAAAGTCAGCCAGTTGTTTACTGTCTGGGACCCCTCACCAACTTAAAGCTATGCGCATGATTCAAGGACAGAGCCCAGATCACTGAGCCAGCCCACACAGTCAGTAGGTGCTAGGCCAGGCAGCCCCCATGGCCGCTCAAGGACAGAGCCTGGGCCCTTGAGTCAGCCCCACAGTCAGCATGTGCAAGGCCAGCAAGCCCCCATGGCAGCTCAAGGACAAAGCCTGGGACTTGTCCCTGACAGCCCCAAAAATGATAACTGTAACCCCCAACCAGTAAATTCAAAGGTTACATACCCTCACCCAATTAAAAGAGAACAGAGACCTTCAAAAATAAAAATAAACTAATCTGATTTGCACCTGTGCCTAAACCCAAAGCCCCCAATTGCCCTGAAGAGCTTGTGGTTTCCACCTTTAAAAAGCTAGCCTCACATAGAAAGAGCAACTCCTCCCTGCCTCTCTGTATTGGATGAACATTTAAGTGCTCTTGTACCAGCTTTTGTAAAGCCTGCAGTTTCTCTGTAGTTCAAGACCATTGCTGAACCCATACAGGCTTATCAGTTAAAAATTTTAAAGTTACAGCTTTTAGTGTGTTTGAAAAATCAGCAGTTGTTGTGCCTTTTTCCTGTGCAATCTGGGTGGCCAATGACTTCTCTTTACATTATTTGTAATATTTCTCTTAGAAACATGTATTAGTTTATTGTTATTTTTTCTAAGTTTGGAGAAATGTTAATTCGAGCATTCCATTGTTGAAATAAAACATGACCCCATAAATTTATAGCTTCATTAGCTACATGTGACTGAATTTTTCTCTCTGTCCTTCTGGCCCTGTGCATTCAAGCCATCTTATGCTGTTTCATTGAGATAGTGTTCCAGTCCCTAACAGCTGAACATATACCTCCTGAAAAGACAAATTTGGATACAAAATTTGGGTGCCATTATTGTAACATCCACACTTGTGTCTAATAAACATGCAAAGAGAATGTTATTTATTCATAATTTTAAATTTGGTTTTGCTCTTTAGAGAAGTTTGCCAACAATTCACTTCGTGGTTTCACCTGAATTTCCTGTTCTCTCTCCTGCAGCTGTTTCAGTTCTCTATCCTGCAACGTGGTTTATTCCAACAGGCATTTGATTTAATTCCTCTGACAAGCGGGTCTCTTCTACGATGCCTGGAAAGGCCTGAATTAAATTTGTCGTGGAGTCTTACCTTAGCTCACCAACTCAGCAGCTTCCAAATACTGGTTACTGCCTGACTGCCCACATCACAATTGCCTTGTTGTTCTGCCATCTGTTTTGCTCTCTCCACCCAGCTTCATCACTACCACTTCCTGCCCAGTTTTGTCACTTCCTGTCTGTCTGTACCTATCTCCAGACCTCCATGGTTAACTACATTTGGAATTTAAGGCATGTGCTGCTACACCTGGCTCTGTTCCCAGCATGACCTTGAACACACAGAGAACCTGCCTGCTAAGTGATTGGATTTAAGTCATATGCTAACCTTACATGACTTCTGTGTGGTGGCTGGCTTTTTCCTCTGTTCTCTAGGCAAGCTTTATTCATTAATTAAAGCACAAATAAAATATCACCACATTGCAGCACAAATAAATATCACCACAGTCAGATCTGGGATAGTGCTGTGCATGCTGGATAGATTCAGTGTAGCCTGTAGTGGCTGCAAACTATTGGAGTCTGGGGCTCAACATTCACAGACCTTTTGGAAGAACAAGATGTCCCATGATCACAGTAGGACCTTAGGTGTGATAGCCCAACTATGTGAGTGTAGATGGATTTATGAATTCTATCAAATGTCTCTTTTTAGAAAGTGTTAATTTTAAGGGGTTTTGTAGGAAACACTAACTTCAAAGTCACAACAAATTCCAGGGTTAGTTCTGTCTATAGTGTGTTTTATTTTAGGAGCCTTCTCCAGTTATTAAGTTATGTGAGTCAGCAAGCAACACAGCAGCCAATCAGAAAAAGACTACTAGCGCATATTGTGATATAACCAAGGAAATAGAATACAATTTAACAACTATTTTATTAATAAATGATACAATGAAAGAGAGGGAGGTAAATAACAAGAGTGGGTACTCCTTTAACAAAATAAATGCCAAGCTTACATCTGGATATTTAATATCTAGGCTCAGGTGCAGCTAGTCTCAAGTAAGGATTTTTGTCTCAGCAATCTTTGGTGTATACAAACTGCCTCCTCTCTGATTATCCTGGTTGTAATTCTCTCCATACTCCAAAACATTCTTTATTGGAGATGGTGTCTTCACCAATCAGTTCATTTTGGCATCAATGTGCACATAAACTACCAAACGTTGGGAGGTAAAGAAAGGAGGACAATGCCATAAATGACAGCAGTTCATTTTGATACCACAGGTCTTGCACTACAATTTCCATGATCATAATATAGAGGAGGTGCCCATCTGATTTTGAATGAAAAACTGAGGTAAATGACAGAGTTGGGTAGCAGGTGAGAACCTTCAGGTTCCTAATCTGAACATAAGTTTAAAATTACCTTGCAGAGGGAAGTCACTAAAAGACTCCTCCTGACAGATGTACACTTGTATGTGTCAATCTGTCTTTCTGATTCTACATGACACCTGTCCTCCATGATACTCATCATGTCTTAGTTTGTGGCACAGTTCCAAGCTATTTTGTTTATGAGGCATCAAAGTATATAGAAACCACATGTTTTGGACACCTTAGTGAAGTCCTATGCTCTGAATTTCTTTCTCAGAACCTAAGAGCAACCTACTCCTGTTCATGAGAAACAATGACAAAGTCTGGTCTTCTGGTCATAGACACAGCGCTGAAAACATTGAGGGCAGAATTCTGTTCCAAAGGACACTTTCTTGGGCTGTCTCTTGGATCTGAGTATATCCATGAGATCAGGACATAGTCTGGCAAATTTGTCAACTAGGATACTACCCCTTTCAGCATAGCATTCCAGTGGAGCAGGGTAGAACTCCTCAGTCAACTTGCTTAGGTTGGTCAAGCTTTGGAGAAGTTCCCTGAGGATAGGCATGGATAGGTCATTGTCATATAAATTGACCCTGGTTAGCTGGAGGCATTGGCTCAGGGCTGGCAGGAGGGCACTGAGATGAGAGTCTCCCATCCTGCAGTGCTCTAACTCCAGGCTCTGCAAAGTGTCTCCTACATTCTTGAGGAGAAAAAGCAGATGTGATGGACATAAGTTAAATAATGCTACACCAAAGAGGTTCAGGTTCTTCAAGTGGAAAAATCTCCAGCACTGGGATACTTGTTTCAAGTCTGACTGGGAGACCTGGCAGAGACTGATGGAAAGAGTCTCCAAAGGGCTCTTCACACATCTAGGAAAAAAAAAAACCAAGAGATTGGTTCTGTCACATGATATGGGAATGCATTTTAATATAATCCATCATAAAGGGAAGTCAGGAAAGGTATTCAAATTGGGCAGCAGCCTGGAAGCAGGATTAATACAGAGAGGCCATGCAGAAATGCTGCCTATTAGTTGGCTCTCCATATGCTGCTAACCCTGCCTTCTTAGAGAACACAGGATAACTAGCCCAGGAATGGCCCCATCACAGTAGATTGTGTCTTCCAACATTAGTCCCCAATTACAAGAAAAAGTCTTTAGGATTGACAAATCTGGTAAGGACACAACCAAGGAAGTCTAGTCACAAATGTTTCTAGTGACCTCTTGGCATTTGCCCTGCAGAATTCAATGGAGTCCTACCACCTCAAAATATCCTATGTCCATGACCTCAGTACATCAATCCATGAAAATGATCAGCAGCCCATTCCCTCCAAGTTCCTATCTACTCAGCCCAAAACTATCCTCAAAGCATCCTTTCATCCATGGGGAGATATAAATGGACAGTGGTTGCACCTAAAATCTTTGGCTAGGTTACTTTCCCAAAGCTATAAGGACAGAGATCCCCATGACACATATATAGGCATGACTCTTCCTCACCTTAGGACCCTATGCTCATTCCTCTTTCCTTGCCATCAGCATTAACAGGACCAAAAGGAAGTATACTCAACACACACAAAGAGTCTACATCTGTCCCACTAGTTCATCTACTAAAAACAAATTTCTCTTAAATTCTCTAACAACAGATCTTGACCCTGTTGATAAATGGTCATTGAAGTAACTGAGGTTTTGACAAATTAACTTGGAACCAAGACTATGCACAGATGTTGTAATGAGGCCATCATTCTGAAATTCACAGTGACACACTGATCTCAGGTGGTCACTGACCTCAATTTTACTAGAGGAAAGGATGCTGTGGTATGAAGCATAGGTCTTTATGCTTTCTTACCTGAACAACTGTATCATGAGCCCACTGGAAAAGTAGACACCATTCATGGAGAGATGCTGCAGACAGTTGAGTTTGGCGATCTGAGAAATGAACCTGGCAGCACACTTCTCCTCTTTGTTTGCCAAGGTATTTACAGCTTTGTTGGTGTTCATGTAAATGCGTGCTAGATGGAATCTTCTCAAATTTCTCATCTGTCCAAAGAAAGGTGCAAAATGACTCAGTGTGACCAGAGACCAGTTTGTGGATAGTTCCAGTTCCTCAATGTATTCTGGCTGGAAAGTTTTCAAGACCATGATGATAATGTCTAAAGGAGTCACACAGATTGACATCTTCATACAGCACAGCCTCACAGAACCTTTTCGCTTCTGGGCCCAGTGCAACAAGTATGCCTGCTCTTCATCCAGGTCGGCTCTTAGGTCAAAATCAGTGACCACCTTCAGGAGCCGCCTCACGGCATATCTAAAATGGCCATTCCCTGTGTGCTTCTGACTCAGGGTCCCTTTAGAGCAGTCTAAACCTTCTACTCCAGGCCATACATCCCAGAAGACATTGTGCACGTTTCTCAGGTCCAGCACTCGAAGCTTCGACCTTCTGGGAGGAGAAATAATGAAGTGTTACAAGCAAAGAAGAGAACCAACATAAAGCCAGCTTTCATTTCACTTCTCTGATGTTAGCAACACCTGTCAGCCTGAACTACATCTGGATGCTTCTCCAGCTTCTCTCCACTCAGTTACTATTGATTTCTATTCATGTTACTACTGGGGCTCCATCTGTACTGAGGTACCCTGTACTTTTGTATGGAGATTATATTCTTACTTAAAATATAAATAGAGTCTTCTGCTTCTACCAACATTAAATTGGAGAACCTCAGAAGCCTCCAAACCACCACTGACCCAATTTTAATTGACTCCACTGTTTCTATACCAGTAACACAGTGACCCCCATTGTATTTTCCCTTAGCCATACCTGAAGTGAGCCTTGTCTGTCAACATGATGTCTACACCACTCAGTATAGCTTGCAATATCATCACATCAGAGACCTTCATCATTGATCCAACAGGGAGGCAGGCAAAGGGCCATACTGCCACCATTGCTGTCAGTATCTTCATATATCTGCACTTGAAGGCCTCCTTGAACAGGGATGGGAAGAACTCTGTGGGGAGCTGCTGCAGAACTGAGATGGCCAAAGCCTCATTGCTAAGCAGATTCTTCATTGCTAGTTCCAGGAGTGTAGGTGGTGCCTGAAAGCTCATTGCGATGGATCTTCAAGACAAAAGTACCTGGTAAAACATTCAGGAGTCAGATTCCATGCCATGTCTAGAATTCCTTAAGTTGCACCTCTCAGAGAAACAAACTCAGGCCAGAATCCCTGATCTAGCAATAGTCAAGAACTCAGTGTGTCTTCTTGTAATACCTGGTCATCTCAAACCCTCATCACCAGCATAATATGGGTTACCTCATCAGAACTGACTCAGATACAACTTAACCATTGTCCCTCCAGGTACCAAGCTATTCTCCTGTGATTCTCATTTGGAGAATTCAAATTTTCCCTTTGGAAAAACTATTCACAAGCATGCAATCCGACCAGCCTCTTGTAATGCCCAATAGATACTGATCACCTTTAAAATCCATTAAGAAAAGAGAGTTGTATATCACATGTACAAACCCAACCCTGATCTACATTCAATCTGCATGGCAAAGAATGCAGAGATTCTCACAAGTACCTGACATCTTGGACTTTTATGATCCTTTCTCCTCACCACTTCCCACTGTGACCCTACAACCCATTGAGATACTTCTATCTGATCGGGAGATTGATTGTACATCTGCTCAATCTGCTTTATGATTTTATCTTCTTAGGGTATGTTGACTAATCCATAGTTCCTTATGTGAAAACAAAAATACTCAAAGCAAGCAGAATTTGAGGAGCCTTTAATGTTCTGATTGATTGAATTATTTTTGCAGGTGTGATTACAAGCATGTATGTGTGTGTTGTGTTTTGTGCAAATTTTTTCCCATTATATAATATTACATATGACCTGTTTCAGCGTGTATGTTTAAGGTCTATGTTTATTTAAAGTCTATGTGTTTTAATGTGTATATTTTAGTAAACTCATTTTTTATCTTGACTGTTTTAGAGTGTGTACATTAGCATGTGTATGTACACTTTACTGTGAATCTCTATATTTTAGTGTATGTGTACTTATACTTTTGTATTTATTGTGTTTGTTTTGTTTGAAATTTCACTCCAGGCATCACTATTATTATGATAAAACTATCATCCAACTCACTGTATATTTTTCATTTAATCATGAAGTGTCTTTATTAGCTATTAATTAACTGACTTTTGGGAGGGCAGCTTCTGACCTGATAGATTGGCTGTCTAGACTAACTAGACTACTCAAGACAAATACAGAACACTAAACAAACTGATTAATTTTGGCCCTCATGATTGGTTGTTTCCTTTTCTGTTCTTTTTAAAGAGTCATGAGTACCCACTAAAGAATATTAACTATGCTAACTCTGAACTTGGATAAATAAGAAAGGCGAGGCTATCACCTCTCCACATACTTATTCAATATACCACTTGAAATTCTAGCCAGAGCAAAAAGACAACATAAGGAGATTAAGGGGATACAAATTGGAAAGGAAGAAGTAACACTTTCCCTATTTCCAGATAACATGAGAGTATACATGAGTGACCCGAAAAATTCAACCAAGGAACTGATATAACTTATAAACATCTTCAGGAACATAGCAGGATATAAGAGGAACTGAAAAAAAAATCAGTAGCCCTCCTATATACAATAGTCAAACAGGGTGAAAAGGAAATCAGAGATACATCACCTTTATAATAGCTACAAACAATATAAAATACCTTGGGGTTACTCTAACTAAGCATGTGAAGGACCTATATGACAAGAACTTTAAGTCACTGAAAAAAGAAATTGAAGGAGATATCAGGAAATGGAAAGATCTCCCATGCTCATGGATATGCAGGATTAACCTAATAAAAATGGACATTTGCATTCTACAGATTCCACGCAATCCCCATCAAACTACAAACAAAATTCTTCACAGATCTGGAAATAATACTCTACTTCAAATGGAAAACCAAAAAAACCCAGGACAGCCAAAAGAATCCAGTACAATAAAACAACCTCTGGAGACATCACCATCCCCAATCTCAAGCTCTACATTAGAGCTACCATAATAGTAAAAATAAAAAAACAGTTAGTTACTGGCATAAAAACCGACATGTGGACCAATGGAATCTAATAGAAGAACTTGACATTAACCCACACACCTATGATCTGGTATCTTCTGTTTTGTTCACCTTAATTATACCCACTAGGTCAGGCTAGTGTGTGTAACCAGAATCCTTTTTGCTTTTGTTTTTAAGTTTGTCTCTCAGACAATGTCATATCAAATAGTCAAGGCTAACACAACCCGCTTTTTAATTCTCAGCTCCCCGATCAGGTGACACTTGCATCTTGTGTTGTAGAAACTATTAGTGAATTCAAGAATATTTATAAATCACAGTTAAGAGAAAATATCAATTCAAACAACTGTAAAACTTAAACTCTGAAACATAATTTAAGAGATGACAAAGGATTAAAATATACATCCTAACTTGAAATCCAGGCTGCATCTAGGATGCTATATAGACCAAGAAGGAGCTGAAATTCAAGGCTATTCATGCCTATCTGATATCTGCCTCCAAAATACTTCAAAGGAATGGAACTACTAACAAGTAAATTCCAGTCTAATAGGCATTTTATTAAAACCACACCACACCAAGCAACACCTCACAAAACAAAACATAACACAATGAAACCAAATCAATCCTCAAATTCTGTTTTTCCCTTTTAAATGTAGGATCTTGACATGTAGCTGAATTCTTAGTAAGAACTCCTCAGCATGCACAAGTTCTCTTGATGGAGAGGTGTGACTTACCTTGACACTGGTGAGAGCTCCAGTTCCCAACAGGACCAGTCTGTGAGTGACTCCAGACTCTAGGACTGTGAGAGCTTTCTAAGGATCCTCTGGCCCTTTTATACTCCCTTTGCCTCATACCCTCTCTATGTTGCCCCACCTCCCAAGAGTATGCTTCCTTCTGATTGGGAGATTGAGTGTCTATCGAATTAATCCCCTTTGTGATTAATTTTCCTTAGTGTATTTTGATTGAATCAAAGCCTCTCACTTGTAATCAAAAATAGAAACCTAAGGAGAAATAGAAGAGATAAAGGATT
>NW_023411789.1:0-3741 GCF_903995425.1 Onychomys torridus | reverse complement strand
ATATGTATATTTTTGGTATTTAAGATATATTAGATATTTTGGATACAATATTTTTATAAAACAATTTGTGTTTTTGTTTTGTGTTCAATATGTATATTTTTGGTCCATTATCATAAGAGAATTTTTGTTTTATTTATCTGATTTCATCTTCACTCTGTATATTATGAAAAAGCCTTTATCAGATCAGATTTTTTGTCTTAGTTATCTGAATTCTTGGTTTCAATGTATATTTTGAATATTAGATCTTTATCAGATGAGAAATTTTTGTTTTATTTATTTATTTATTTGTTAGTTTTTGTTTGTTTTTTGTTTTTCTGGACAGGGTCTCTCCATGTAGCTTTGCACCTTTCCTGGAACTCACTTTGGGGAACTTGCTGGCCTTGAACTCCAGAGATCCTGCCTCTGCATCATGAGTTCTTTGATTAAAGGCATGCGCCACCACCTGGTGAATTTTTACATTAATCTCATGTGTTCAATATGTATATTTTGGTCACAGAAAGTTATCAGGTGATAATCTGATTTTTTCAAATTTTCTTGTGTTCAATATGTATATTTGAATCAGATACTTTTACACGATGAGATTTTTGTTTTATTTAATTTCTAGTGTTCAATAAGTATATTTTTAATATTTGCCATTTATCACATGAGAATTTTGGTTTTTGTTTTATGATTTCTTGTGATTTCTCCTTACGATTTCCTGTGTTTAATATGTGTATTTTGGGACTTTTATCCAATAAGAATTTTTTGTTTTGTTTATCTGAATTCTTATGTTCAATGTATATTTTTAATATTAGAAATTTATCAGATGAGAATTTTTTTTAACTTCTTGTGTTCAATATTTATATTTTTGGATATAGACATATGTCATAGAAATTTTTTGTTTTATTTAATTTCTAGTGTTCATTAAGTACATTTATGACATTAGACATTTATCAGATGATGATTTTGTTTTATTTAGATAATTATGTTCAATATGTATTTTGGATTTTAGCACTTTTTCTCATGGGAATTTTTTATTTAACCTAATTATATTCAATATGTATATTTTTTTATGTAAAACTTTTATTAGAGAAGATAAATTTTTGTTTCATTTAATTCTCTTGTGTTCAAGTAAGATATTATAAGTTGACGTACAGACCTTTATAAAAATGAGAATTTTGTTTTATTTAATATTTGTTTTGTTTTATTTATTAGATTTCTTGTTTCATTTTATATATATATATATATATATATATATGTTATTAGATTTTTTTTAAAAGATTTATTTATTTATTATGTACACAGTGTTCTGCCTGCATGTATGTCTGCAGGCCAGAAGAGGGCACCAGATCTCATTACAGATGGTTGTGAGCCACCATGTGGTTGATGGGAATTGAACTCAGGACCTCTGGAAGAACAGCCCGTGGTCTCAACCTCTGAGCCACCTCTCCAGCAACCAGATATTAGACTTTTATCTGATGACAATTTTTGTATTATTTATCTGATTTCTTGTGTTACATATGTAATTTTAGATAGTAGACTTTTATCAGATTATAATTTTTGTGGTATTTAATTGTTTGTGTTCAATATGTATATTTTTAATATTAAACTTTTATCTGATCAGAATTTTTTTATTTAATTTCTTGTGTTAAGTATATATATTTTCACTATTCAACCTTTATCAGATGATAAATTTTGTTTTATTTAATTTCTTGTGTTCTATATGTATATTTGGATATAAACTCTTATCAGGTGAGAATTTTTTTATTTACCTGATTTCTAGTGTTCAATCTGTATATTTTGGATATTATACCTTGATCAGATGAGAATTTTTGTCATATATATTTCATTTCTTGCGTTCATTATGAATGTTTTGGCTATTAGTTCTTTCTTAGGGGAGAATTTTTGTTTTATTTAATTTCCTGTGTTCAGTATGTATATTTTTTGATATTAGACCTTTAGCAGATAAGAATTTTCATCTAATTTCTTCTGTTCATATATATGTTTTGGATATTATATTTTATCAGATAAGAACTATTTTAATTTTACTGATTTCTTGTGTTCAATATGTATATTTTTATAATTAAAACTTCATAAGATGAAGAATTTTCATTTATTTGTCTTATTTCTTGTGTTCAAATATATTATTTTTGGGTAATAGACATTTAATCAGGTGGGAATTTTTGTTTTATTTATTTTATTATGTTCAACATTTATTTTTTGATATTGGACCTTATTCTTATAAAATATTTCTCTTATGTATTTGATTTCTTGTGTTAATTATGTATCTTTGATATTGGTTTTTTCAGGAGAGAATTTTTTATTTCATGAGCTTAATATGAATATTTTTGATATTAGACATTTATCAAATGAGAATTTTCATTTTATTTATTTATTTATGTACAATATGTCCATTTTCAATATTAGACCATTATCAGACCAAAATTTTTGTTGCATTTATCTGATTTCTTGTGTTCAATATGTATATTTTGGATATTAGATGTACCGGTGATAATTTTTGTTTTTTTTTTCTAATTTATTGTGTTCAATATATACATATTAGATATTAGACATTGCGTTCAATACTTATATTTTGGATATTAGACCTGTATCAGATAGGATTTTGCGTTTTATTTATCTGGTATCCTGTGTTCAATGTGTATATTTTGGATATTAGACCTTTATCAGATATGAGTTTTTGTTTTATTTATTTAATTACGTTCAATAGTGCAACATTTTCCCTTAAAGTTTTGGTATAATTTATCTTGCTTTTTTCATTTTTCTTTATTTAAGAAATTTTTGTAGCTCCACGTCTGCACATTACCCCAACCGTCCACTAGATTCCCCTCTTCTCCCTGCTCCACCTACCCCAGGCCTTTTTTCCTCCACAGCCACCCTGCATCCTCAAATCCCTCACAATCAAGTCTTTCATGGGGAGTCAGCAGAGCCCAGCACACTGAGCCTGGGCAGGTCCAAACTCCTTGCCACTGCACTAAGGCTGTGCAAGGTGTTACCCCACAGGCACCGGATTCCCAGAAGCCTGTCCATGTACGAGGGACAGATCCTAATCACCCTGGTTGTGTGCCCCCAAACAATTTGAGCCAAACAACTGCCTTCCATGTTCAGAGGACCTAGTCCAGTCCCATGGGGGCTTCACAGACACCAGATCACAGTTCATGGGTTTCCCTGCTGTGGCTGGTCATCTCTGCACACACTCCCATCATGATCTCAATCAATGTCTCTCTCCTGCAGTATCTCTCTTCTCTCTCATCAATTGGATTCCCAGAGCGCAGTCTGATGCCTGGCTGTTGATCTCTGCATCTACCTCCATGTGTATTGTGTGAAGGCTCTATTATGACAGCTAGCTTAATTGATAGACTGGTCACCAAAGTAGACCAGTCCAGGCACCCTCTGGACCACTGCCAGCAGACCAAGGTTGGGCCATCCTTGTGGATTCCTGAGAACCTCCAGAGCAGCCAGCCTCTTCCTATTTCCATGTTGTCCTCATCTATCATGGTATCTTCCTCCCCTCCCTCAGACTCTGTCCCTGTTTCAGGTTGATCCTCCTGTTTCTCAATGTTCTCATCCCCTACTCCTCTCCCTAAGCCACCCCCCACACACAATTTGCTCATGTAGATCTATCAGATGACAATTTCCATTTAATTTATCTAATTTCTTGTGTTGAATATACATATTCTTGATATTAGACCTCATGAGATGAAAATTTTTATTTTATTTATCTAGTATGCTGTTTTACTATGT
>NW_023411788.1:0-6832 GCF_903995425.1 Onychomys torridus | reverse complement strand
TACTCAGAAGAACACACTGATTGTCCAGTATCAAATGGTCATCCCTAAAGACAAACATACAAATAACACATTATATGGACTGAACAGTTTATGTTAAGAAATATATATAAAAATATATATATTCATGCACTATCAATGAAAAAATAAGCCAGAAATTTAAAGAATGGGGAGGGATATTTTGGAGGGTGTAGAATGAGAAAAAGAGAGAAACGTTGTAATTAAATTACAATGAAACAAATAAATGGGCAGGGGAAGGGAATAATTGCATAGCCCCAATAACATCTGTACCTACCTGTGAAAATTCAAATAACCTTTGGTTTGCTTTCTACTGTTGCATGAATCTTAAAGGTACTTGTTAATAAAACTCAAACCTGAGGCCAGAGATTGGGGTGAATGCTGGTAGATCAGAGAAGCAGAAAAAGCCACAGCTATCTCACCTTGCTAGTTCCTCAGGTGATCCTGTTTCCTCAGGCTGGAAGCTTCTGAGTCTTCCTCCACATGAATCTCAGCTGAACTGTGTTGCTCCAAAGCCTGAATGCTTAATCAACCAAATGCTTAACTAACTACATGCTTTTACTCCTTAGTTCCTGGTCCTCACACCTTATATACCTTTCTATTTCTGCCCCCACTCCCTGGGATTAAAGGTTGGGTTACTGGGATTAAAGGCATGGGTCACCATGCTTAGCTGTTTCTAAAGTGGCCTTGAACTCAGAGATCTGGCTTGCTCTGCCTCCCAAGTGCTGGGATTAAAGGTGTGCACCACCACCGCCCAACTTCTGTTATGGCTTAGTCTTCTCAATGTCTAGCCACCATTTTTGGCTTTGTTCTAGTGGTTGTCTGTTCTCTGACCCCAGATATGTTTATTTCGGGGAACAGACAATATTTCAGGGAACACAATACCCACCACATTCTACAATGGTACCACATCTGACAGGGCCTGCTATGGAGGAAAACATAATATGAGGAGTCTACATTGAAAATGACAGAAATCAGAATGAGGTGGAATTCACAGACTGGTGCTGTTTTCTTGTCCAAATAGAAGTACATTCCTGTAAATAAACCTGTACTGTCTCTGTACTCTGACCTGAGACATATGAGGACTGGTCCTGTGGCTGTGTTCAGCCACTGCTGATTTGCATGGGCCCAGACCACACTGTACTGAGCTCTTCATAACAGGTCACACCCTGTTCTTGCAGGAGTCAGTGTCACATGGGTCCCAGCAGAGACATGAGGGCCACCACTCAGCTTCTGGGGTTGCTGCTGATCTGGCTTACTGGTAAGGAAGACACCATTGGAAATTTATTCAATTCAGTGTGGTCAGTGCTGTCTTGTCTCTGGTAAAGTCCTCATCTAACAGAATTCATTTGTTTTCAATTTTCCAATCTCAGGTGCCAGATGTGACATCCAGATGACCCAGTCTCCAACCTCTCTATCTACATCACTGGAGAAAGTGTCACCATCACATGCCTGTCAAGTCAGGGTATTAGCAGTAATTTAGCATGGCATCAGCAGAAACCAGGGAAACCTCCTAAGGTCCTAATTTAGCTGGAGATGTTTTGGCAAATGAGGTCCCATCGAGATTCAGTGGCCATCAATCTGGCACACAGTTTTCTCTCAAGATCAGTAGTCTACAGCCTGAAGACGTTGCTACTTATTACTGTCAACAGTATTACAGTACCCCTCCCACAGTGATTCAAGCCATAACATAAACCACCCAAGGAAGCAGAAGTGAGAGCCCTGGCTGCCCAAATTGCTCCTTCTGAGGTCTTCAGCTTCTGAAAGTGTTTGTCTTTTCTCTTTGCCAATGTTTAAAGTACAATGTGATGTTTTTGTGTAGGGACCAGATAAATTTGTTATTGTCCTAAATGTCTGTCCTCTTCCTGAACACTAGCATTAAAATTAGGGGAGTAGGTCTCTTGACTCACAGGAAATCTTACCTTTTCCTGGGTTGCAGATAAGGCAACAGTTGAGATTTATACAACAGAGAAGTAAACATGCAGACACACATCCACACACACAAACACCCTGTGCATTCATACCCTGACACAAACATAGACCAAGCAGAAGTTTTAGAAAAATTATTATTCAATTAAAATGAGAAAGTTCATATCTTATTATAACATTTAAGTCCTGAGGGTACAGGCTCCAAACAAAGCAATAATGTCATTTAATGCGTTGGCTTCATAGCAGGCTCTAGCATAGCCAGAGCACTTGTTAAGAACACTGGCTTGTCTTTCAGAGGATCTGGGTTTGACTCTTTGAACCCACAGGACTACTATCAATTCTTCATAACTTTATTTCCAGGAATGCTGAGATTCTTCTGGATTCTGTGGTCATTGCACTCCTATGGTACACAAATATGTATGCAGGGAAAACATGAATATACATAAAATAAATTAAGAATTACTTAAGTCTTACATAAAAACTCTAAGGAACTATCATTCTTACAAACTCTTTTGGGAACAGAGTATTCTCAAAATCTAGAGTTCATTTTTTACTAAAACTAAAGTTTCCTGATCATAGTGTCCTCAAATAGCTTGTTAACTCTTTTATACATGGAGAAAAGGTGCCTTTCCTACACTAAGTGTTTATTCATTTCTCTTATTGCTAGGAGGACAAGTGTCTAAGTTACTTTTCTCTTGCTCTGACAAAGCAACACAACCAAGGAAATTTATAAAAGAAAGCATTTATTTTGAGGGCTTGCCATTGTGGAAATTTGATCCATGAAAAGCATGGTTAGAAGCAGGTAGAAGGTAGACAGGGCTGGCCCTGGAGGTGTAGATAAGAGCTTATATTTTTATATGAAAATAGAAAGCATAGAGAGGAAGAGAGCTAACAGGGAAAGGAATGACAACATCATCAAGTAGAATGCACACCAGTTTCCAACCATACAATCAGGTCATTCAATCTATGGCTTCATGGCAGTCAAATCCACCCAGAGGGATATAATTAAGTAGGGATAGACAAGCAATTCTGCATAAGACTGACTCTAAGTAGTAAACAGTGTCCTTAAAATAACACTTTATGGATGTCCTCCTGATTATGATATTTTGCATATGCATGATCTAACACTCAGGACTGCAATCAGTTGCAGCATGGCAAAAGGACATGGGACTACCTCCCACTTTGTCCTGATCAGGTTCAGTGTAACTGGATTTATGTTGAGGTCATTGATCCAATTAGAGTTGAGTTTTGTACATGGCATTAGAAATGGATCTATTTGTATTCTTCTACATGTCAACATCCAGTTACAACAGCAACATTTGTTGAGGATGCTTTCTTTTTTCCATTGTACAAATTGGGCTGCTTTAAAAAAGAATCAGGTGTTCATAAGTTTGTGGATGAATGTCAAGGTCTTCAATTAAATTCACTGCTCCACATGTTGGTTTTTATGCAAATACCATGCTGTTTTCATTACAATAGCTCTATAGTTGAGTTTGAAGTCAGGGATTGGTGATGTCTCTTGAAGTTCCTGTACTGAACAAGATTGTGCTAGCTATCCTTTTTGTTTATTTGTTTGTTTTTCCCCATATAAAGTTGAATACAGTTATTTTGAGGTCTTTGAAGAATTGCTTTGTGATTTTGATGAGTATTACACTAAACCTGTAAATAGCTTTTTTTTTTCTTTTTCGAGATTTTTATTTTTTCTTATGCGTGTGTGTGTGTGTGTGTGTGTGTGTGTGTGTGTGTGTGTGTGTGTTTATTTTATGTTTTAATTTTATACATCAGCCATGGGTTACCCTGTCCTCCCCCCTCCCGACCCCAACACCACTTTCCTATCAGCCCCTCCCCTCCATTCCCATGTCCTCTAGGACCAAGACACCCCTGGGGATTCATTTAAACCTGGTGGATTCAGTACAGGCAGGTCCTGTCCACTCCTTCCAGGCTGAGCATGTGTCCCTGTGTAAGCCCAAGGTTCCAAACAGCCAGATCATGCATTAAGGACAGGTCCTGGTTGCACAGCCTGGGTATCCCTCAAACAGATTAAGCTATTTAATAGTGTCACCTATCCAGAGGGCCTGATCTAGCTAGGGGCTCCACAGCCGTTGGTTCATAATTCATGTGCTATCTTTTGATTGGCTATTTGTCCCTATGCTTTTTGCAAACTTGTATTCAACAATTTACACTCTTGCAGCCCCTCCCCTTTCTCTACAGTTAGACACCTGGAGCTCCACCTGAGGCCTGGATGAGGATCTCTGCATCCACTTCCATCAGTTATTAGATGAGAGTTCCAAGATGACTGTTAGGGTGTTTAGTCATCTGATCATGAGACTAGGTCAGATCAGGCTTTCTCTCGACCATTGCCAGTGGTCTATAGAGGATGTATCATTGTGGATTTCTGGGGACCCCCACAGAACTCTGCCTATTCCTGTTCTCGTGTGGTCTTCATTTATCATGGTCTGTTAATCCTCGTTCTCCCTTTCTGTTCTTGATCCAGCTGGGATCTCCTGCTCCCCTAAGCTTTCTTTCCCTCAAATCTTGCCCTCCATTACTCCCACTCTCATCCAGGTTGTTCATGTAGATCTCATCCATTTCTCTGTCATTGGGTGATCCCTGGGTCTTTCCTAGTGTCCCATTTTCTAGGTAGCCTCCCTGGAGTTATGTAGCAGTCTAGTCATCTTTGTTTTACATCTAGTGAGTCCATACCATGTTTGTCCTTCTGAGTCTGGGTTACCTCACTCAGGATGATATTTTCTAGATCCATCCATTTGCCTGCAAACCTCATGATGTCATTGTTTTTCTCTGCTGAGTAGTACTCCATTGTGTATATGTACCATATTTTCTTTATCCATTCTTCAGTTGAAGGTCATCTAGGTTGTTTCCAGGTTCTGGCTATTACAAACAATGCTGATATGAACATAGCTGAGCAGATGCCCTGTGGTATGATTGAACATTCCTTGGGTATATGCCCAAGAGTGCTACAGCTAGGTCTTGGGGGAGATGGATTCCCAATTTTCTAAGGAAGCATCATATTAATTTCCAAATTGTCTGTACAAGCTTACATTCCCACCAGCAGTGGAGGAGAGTTCCCCTTGCTCCATATCCTCTTCAGCATAAGCTGTCTTCTGTGTTTTTGATCTTAGCCATTCTGACAGGTATAAGGTGGTATCTCAGAGTCGTTTTGATTTGCATTTCCCAGATAATTAGGGATGTTGAGCATTTCCTTAAATGTCTTTCAGCCATTTGAACTTCCTTTGTGGAGAATTCTGTTTAGTTCTATAGCCCATTTCTTAATTGGACTGTGGAGCATTTTGATGTCTAATTTCTTGAGTTCTTTATATATTCTGGATATCAGCCCTCTGTCAGATGTGGTGTTGGTGAAGACATTTTCCCATTCTGTAGGCTGTCACTTTGTCTTGTTGACTGTGTCCTTTGCTCTACAAAAGCTTCTGAGTTTCAACAGGTCCCATTGATTGATTCTTTGTCTCAGTGTCTGTGCTACTGTTGTTATATTTAAAAAGTGATCTCTGGTGCCAATGTGTTCAAGAGTACTTCCTACTTTCTCTTCTATCAGGTTCAGAGTAACTGGATTTATGTTGAGGTCTTTGATCCACTTGGACTTCAGTTTTGTGCATGGTGACAGATATAGATCTATTTGCAGCCTTCTCCACATTGACATCCAGTTATACCAGCACCATTCGTTGAAGATTCTTTTTCTTTTCTATTGTACATTTTTGGCTTCTGTGTCAAAAACTATATGTTCGTAGGTGTGAGGTTAATGTCAGGGTCTTCAATTAGATTACATTGGTCCACATGTCGGTGTTTTTGCCAGTACCAAGCTGTTTTTATTATGGTAGCTCTATAGTAGAGCTTGAGGTTGGTGATCGTGATGCCTCCAGAGGTTGTTTTATTGTACAGGATTCTTTTGGCTATCCGGGCTTTTTGTTTTTCCATACGAAGTTGAGTATTATTCTTTCCAGGTTTGTGAAGAATTGTGTTGGTAATTTGATGGGGATTGCATTGAATCTGTAGATTGCTTTTGGTAAGATTGCCATTTTTACTATGTTAATCCTTCCTATCCATGAGCATGGGAGATCTTTCCATTTTCTGACATCTTCTTCAATATCATTTTTCAGGGACTTAAAGTTCTTGTCACATAGGTCCTTCACATGCTTAGTTAGAGTAATCCGAAGGTATTTTATATCATTTGTGGCTATTGTAAAGGGTGATAGATCTCTGATTTCATTCTCAGCCTGTTTGTCTATTGTATAGAGGAGGGCTACTGATGTTTTTGAGTTGATCTTGTATCCTGCTATGTTGCTGAGGTGTTTATAAGCTGTATCAGTTCCTTGGTTGAATTTTTGGGGTCACTCATATATACTAACATGTCATCTGCAAATATGGAGAACTTGACTTCTTCCTTTCCAATTTGTATCCCCTTAATCTCTTTATGTTGTCTTTTAGCTCTGGCTAGAACTTCAAGTACTATATTGAATAAGTATGGGGAGAGGGGACAGCCTTGCCATGTTCCTGAATGTAGTGGTATTGCTTTGAGTTTCTCTCCATTTAATTTGATGTTGGCTGTTGGCTTGCTGTAAACTGCCTTTATTATGTTTATGTGTGTTCACTGTATTCGTGATCAATCCAAGACCTTTATCATGAAGGAGTGTTGGATTTTGTCAAATGCCTTTTCTGCATCTAGTGAGATGATCATGTGGTTTTTTTCTTTGAGTTTGTTTATATGGTGTATTACATTGATGGACTTTCATATGTTGAACCACCCTTGTATCCCTGGGATGAAGCCTGCTGGATCATGGTGGATAATTGTTTGGATGTGTTCTTGGAATCTGTTTGCCAGAATTTTATTGAGTATTTTTGCATCAATGTTCAT
>NW_023411787.1:0-2079 GCF_903995425.1 Onychomys torridus | reverse complement strand
TATTTGATGGAAGTTCCAGCACGACTGTTAGGGTGTTTGGCCATCTGATCTCCAGACTAGGTCAGATCAGGCTTTCTCTCAACCATTGCCAGCAGTCTACAGAGAATGTATCATTGTGTATTTCTGGGGAACTCTGCAGCACTCTGCCTATTCCTGTTCTCATGTGGTCTTCATTTATCATGGTCTATTATTCCTCATTCTCCCTTTCTGTTCTTGATCCACCTGGGATCTCCTGCTCCCCTAAGCTTTCTTTCCCTCAAATCATGCCCTTTATTACTCGCATTGTCGTACATGTTGTTCATGTAGATCTCATCTTTTATCTGTCGTTGGGTGATCCCTGGGTCTGTCCTAGGTCCTGTTTCTAGGTAGCCTCCCTGGAGTTGTGTAGCAGTCTAGTCATCTTTGTTTTACATCTAATATCCTCCTATGAGTGAATACATACCATGTTTGTCCTTCTGAGTCTGGATTACCTCACTCAGGTAATTTTTCTAGATCCATCCATTTGCCTGCAAACCTCATGATGTCATTGTTTTTCTCTGCTGAGGAGTACTCCATTGTGTATATGTACCATATTTTCTTTATCCATTCTTCAGTTGAAGGGCATCTAGGTTGTTTCCAGGTTCTGCCTATTACAAACAATGCTGATATGAACAAAGCTGAGCAAATGCCCTTGTGGTATGATTGAGCATTCCTTGGGTATATGCCCAAGAGTAATACAGCTGGGTCTTGGGGAAGATAGATTCCCAATTTTCTAAGGAAGCGCCATATTGATTTCCAAAGTGGCTGTACAAGCTTGCATTCCCACCAGCAGTGGAGGAGAGTTTCCCTTGCTCCACATCTTCTCCAGCATAAGCTGTCTTCTGTGTTTTGATCTTAGCCACTCTCACAGGTGTAAGGTGGTGTCTCAGAGTCATTTTGATTTGCATTTCCCGATAATTAAGGATGTTGAGCAATTCCTTAAATGTCTTTCAGCCATTTGAACTTCCTCTGTTGAGAATTCTCTGTTTAGTTCTACAGCCCATTTCTTAATTGGACTATTGGGCATTTTGATGTCAAATTTCTTGAGTTCTTTATATAAAGAACTGCATATCAGCCCTCTGCAGATATGGGGTTGTTGAAGACCTTTTCCAATTCTGTAGGCTGTCGCTTTGTCTTGTTGACAATGTCCTTTGCTTACAAAAGCTTCTCAGTTTCAACAGGTCCCATTGATTGATTGTTTCTCTCAGTGTCTGTGCTACTGGTGTTATATTTAGAAAGTGATCTCCTGTGTCAATGCATTCAAGAGTACTTCCTACTTTTTCTTCTATCAGGTTCAGAAGAACTGGATTTATGTTGAGATCTTTAATCCACTTGGACTTAAACTTTGTGCACAGTGACAAATGGATCTATTTGCAGCCTTCTACACATTGACATCCAGTTATGCCAGCACCATTTGTTGAATATGTTTTCTTTTTTACATTGTACATTTTTGGCTTCTTTGTCAAAAATTATATGTTTATAGGTGTGCAGGTTAATGTCAGGTCTTCAATTTGATTCCATTGGTCCACATGTCAGTTTTCTCTGTCCTTCTCTGCCCAGCGTGAAGGCTGCTACCCAAGTGCAGGATGCTTTTGCTGCTGCCAAGCTGCTGGCCCTGGCCCTCATCATCCTGCTAGGCTTCATCCAGATGGGAAAGGGTGAGTGACTCGATGTGCAACACCTACTGTGTGTGTCATCTACCCCTCAGCCCCACCCTTCCAGTGCAGTGAGGAGTCTGCCTGGTCCTCCTTGGCTGTCTTACCAGGGACCTTGAATTGGCCCTAGGGAAAGATGAATGGCAGAAAAACTGTGAGCTCCAGAATGTATCCGAAGCCCTGTCCTAGCTAAGGGCAGGAGTTTCTGAAGCTTCTGGGGAGTACCAATTGTCTGCCTATCTGTGGCATACATCTTTAATCCTAGCACTAGGGAGCAGATCCAAGTGGATCTCTATGAGTTTGAGTCCAGGCTGGTCTACAGAGAGAGATCCAGGAAGGCAGCAGAACATCACAGAGAAACCCTGTCTTGAAATACAAACAAAAACAAACAAACAAACACAAAGGA
>NW_023411786.1:0-13575 GCF_903995425.1 Onychomys torridus | reverse complement strand
TTTCAAAATCTTCTTCTCCATCAACTTCTTCAATTGGTCTTTATTCCCAAAAGCAGCCTGGTTTCTGTCAAACTGCACAAGACAAGAGAAAACTTTAGGAGCAAGAAGGAAATAGTGAAACATGAAAGCTTCTTCTTTCTGTCTTCAGGATCCAAGATTGAGCAGTGGTGAAACCTATTTCTCATGCAACAAATGTCACAATGCATTTAAGTCTATGTGCCTATTGTATGCTGACTGGGGACCACGTGTAATATATATCCCAATTCCCTTTTGCCCATCTGTGCATGCCTTCCTGAATATATTTGGAAATTCTGGCCTAAGATCAGCATCTGAGGTCTGCAAAATTTTCATCAACACTGGAAGAAAAACATGTTGTGAGGATCATATTCTGCAGCCCCAGTGCCATATTTTCATGCATGTCCATGATGTAAATGCCACAGGGAAATCACCTGCTGAGCAGCTTAGGCCCATTCTGTTTTCAGCACTAATTTGCATGAACACCATTGGAGTTTATTTCATAAAACTTCTATAGGAATGAAAGAGTGAGAGGGTCATTAAAGGGTCTATGTCATTCAGAGCTTAAGTGAATCATGGGACAATGTCTTCTGTTGTTCATGATTAGGGAAGGGCAGTATCATATAGAACAATTCAGCCAGAGCATAGTACTTTCGTGTTGTTCATCACTAATGGTGGGCTAGTCACAGGTGCAGAATCTCAGGAAACTACCTCTGTTCCCTGTTGCCCTGGAGAAACTTGTCATTGTGCCCATACCAAAATTTATGATTATTGGTGACTCAAACCCCGCAGTCATCCACAGTACCCATACCAATTGCAATATGTTCACAGTCAAACCCAGTGTTCTAAAAGCATGATCTCTTCCTGTGGTACATGAGGGATCTAGATAAGTTTGAATTGTAATTTTTTGATCAACCTATACTAATTTCCATAGGGCCACAGTAGATCCATTCCATTACTACTACAACAGAAGAGGGATTTTCCCCCCTTCATCTAACCTATTCTGGTGTTGAATTTATTTTCTAAAATGTGGTTTCGTCTTCAATGGTTTGAAAGATGTTGCTTTTTCTGTCAGTAAAATTTTGATCTTTTTTCCATAAACTCGTTTGAATTTAAATGTTTGTATTTTTAATAATCTTTTGCTTCAACTAAACCTTTGCAGACGTTTGGTGTACCGGGGTAAATTGTATGTTTGAAGATTTTTTCTTCCCTTCATGTAATATGGTTTGTCATTTCCAATGAAACTGAAATGGGAAACAGACTTTTTTTTTTCCCATCTAAGGCTGTGTCTCTCACCATGGTGGTATACGGGCAGTGCAAGCAGATTCTTACGCATGCATCCCATGCAACATCTCTGAAACCACTCTGGACAGTCATCGGAATCCTATTTACCTCGCTGTGTATATCTCAGACATGAATTCATCATAATCATGTTCAAGTATTTTCCTGATCGCAGGTGAGAATCCAATTTGATAATTTGTCAAAAGAATGAGAGCTGAAAAGTTCTATTGTTTTTGGAGCACAGGGGATTTATTGTTTCTATTTGATTTATTAATTGTTTGTTCCTTTAATTAATTCAAGTCATGGTTGTGAATGTGTGCAGGTATGTCCAGAACTGATATTCCTAGGTTCTCTACACATGAGGGGATGAAAATCATAGCATCACGTTATCTGATCCATAAAAATGGCTAATCCTAAAATATGGGCCTCGGCATCATTCCTGGAGCCACAAGTCATCTTCAGTGACATAAGCATCCTGAAAAGGACTTCAGAGGATACACAAATAAATAGAATATCGGATGTGTTTATCTCTGGAGTCCTTACATAAATCTTCTTATTTCTTTTTGCCAAGCAAGAATATAGAAGTAAAGCATCTCTATATGCCTGTCTTCAAATGGAACAAAACTTTAGAAAAAACTATCACACACAAACTTAAGGACAATAGTGGAACGGAGCTAAACAATGCTGGTAAGAGGGATACAAGGGATATCTCTAGAACAATACATCAAAAAAAAACAGACAAAGCCAATAGAAGGCTGGGACTCCGACAAATCATACCTGTACAAGGGAGAGAATCTTGGCTCTCTCATGTAAATACAGAACAAACACACTAACCCGACTCCTTGGAAGTACTGGCTTCCAGCCCCAACTGCTTTGCAGAAATTCCTGGTTTCCTTGGGCAAAGACATACAGAAATTAAAATCGTTCCCTCAGTCTTCTCATCCAGGAACTCAGGGAAAGTCTTGTTACGAGTTATGCTCTCAATCACTGATTTCTAAACAACAGAAACAAAGAATGGGTACTGAACACTACAGTTTATTTCAATTTCCTGCTAGGAAGTCATGTGTACAACATCAATTTCCCACATAATCGGACCTGTATCATTTGAAATATTGTAAACCTCATCACGAGCATGATGGCCTTCTTTAAATTGCTCTATAGACATGGTGACACAGACACAAGAGTTAATATTGGGGGGCTCTCCCCCTATTCTTTCTCTGGGAAATTGTTGAAAAAGCTCCTCCCTTTTGTTGGAATAGTGAAGGGCTAATTTTAATCCCTGATGCTTCCTAAAATGCTCAGTTTACAGATAATGGTGGCTTCTCACCTGCCCAGAGTTTTATATTAGTGAGGACTAGTAAGGCAAATGGCTGTTAGGAGAGAAATTTAGAAGTGTGGAGATTAAGAAAAACAGGAAATAGACTGACTGTGTTTTTTACTTTTCGTGACTCCAGAACCCATAGAGGAAGATTTTTATAATACTCTAATTGATTTTAGGTAAGTCATTAGCTTCTTCATTTCCTGCATAATTGTCATGAATTAGAAGTTTGTGCCTGTATAGGAAAACTCAAGGGGTTTCTGTTCTTTATTTTCCTCTGTAATATTTTAAACCACAGAAAATTTTCTCCTTTATATCATTTTTTTTATTTTTTAATTCATTTTATTGTACCATGGTTTTCTTATATTGGACTCCAATTCACTAATCTGGAAGGTGGAAGAGTCAGGCTTCTCTTTCTTGTCTCCTCATGGATCTCCTTATGTTGAAAGTTGTCATTACACAGGGTCTCATGATCTGACATGAAAACACAAATGCACACCGCTGGCATGAGTTGGGAGCGAAGAGGCTGTGTTACAGCATCTCTTCAAGTGTGAGCCAAGGATTCCTCCATCAGCAAGTATAACTAAAGCCTTCATAAAGAAGTCACTTAATTTTGATCTCTAACCAGATCACACATGTTCATACATAAAAGTAGAGGTATATGACTAGTATACAGGATTACATGTCAAATATTACATACATATTTGTGAGTAGACAAATATATTGCTTTAAAAATAATTTCTGTACTATTCCCTAATGTCATTCTTGAGTTAAAAATGAGTATGAAAAAAATAAAACTGTGAGCATCAAATTCTTTTTTTTTAAAAAAACTGATAAAGTAATTATTTATTAAGGAATTACATTGAGGAGAACAGCTCACTAACACAGGATAAGGCAAATCTGTCACAGAGTCCTGGAAGGCTGAGCCTGTTCCCACACTGCTTTCCACTGCATCAGTCTGCACTATCCAAGAATGCATACAAGAGAAGGGGTCTCTCATATGTGCTCTTCAGGTTTTAAGCTAGCCAAGAGGCCATCCCCTAGGGGCTCTTACCCCAAGGTCATAGGTGGAACAAATACCCACTACCGTTACACCCTTAGGTAAATATATCTCTCACCCCTAACCTGAAAAGCTTCTATCTACAATTGATGGTGATTAACACAGAGACTCACAACTGTAAAGAGAATAAGAGGCTGTGAAAGGAAAAATAAATCTTTCACTTCCCATGTCTCTGGGATCATTTTGGAAATGGGGGCAGAAGAGTGTAAGAGCCAGTGGATGTACGAGGAAGCACTGTCTTCAGGACACAGCAGGGCAGTTGCACATATGAATTCACAGTAGCTGTGGCAACGTTCACAAAATGTGTGTGCCAGGCAGACTGAATCCCAGAATGTAGGTGGGGCTGGAACATACAATCCTAGCTCTTCTCTCGGAGAAATTCACAATTGTTCACTAGAAAATTTCCCTTATATGTGTACGTTCACCATGCTCTAGCAGAAGACCATCCAAGAACTTCTGGGTAGCACACACTGGTCTTGAAAGCATTGCCTTGTTCCTGATTTTAGTGCTATTGCTTTGAGTTTCTCTCCATTGAATTTGATGTTGGCTGTTGGCTTGCTGTAGATTGCCTTTATTATGTTTAGGTATGTTCCCTGTATTCCTGATCGCTCCAAGACCTTTATCATGAAGGGGTGTTGGATTTTGTCAAATGCCTTTTCTGCATCTAGTGAGATGATCATGTGTTTTTTTTTTTTACTTTGAGTTTGTTTATATGGTGTATTACATTGACGGACTTTCATATGTTGAACCACCCTTGCATCCCTGGGATGAAGCCTACTTGATCAGAAAGTTTTCTTCTGTGATCTTGTTAAATATATTTTCTGTGCCTTTGAGTTGGTATTCTTCTCCTTCCTCTATCCCTGTTATTTGTAGGTTTAGTCTTTTAACGGTGTCCCAAATTTCTTGGACAATTTTGGGTCATAACTTTATTGGTTTTAGTGTTTTCTTTGACCGATGAATCTATTTCTTTTACCGTATCTTCAACACCAGAGATTCTCTCTTCCATCTCTTGCATTCTGTTGGTTATACTTTCATCTGAAGTTCCAGTTCATTTACTCAGATTTTCTATTTCCAGCATTCCCTCTGCTTGTGTGTTCTTCATTTATTCTATTTCCTTTTTCAGGTCTTGGACTATTTCCCTCATCTGTTTAATTGCTTTTTCATGATTTTCTTTCAGGGAATTTTTGTTTTCTTCTGCTTTATTTGTTCTTTCCTCTAGTTTTTATAGCGTTCTTCCCATCTTTTGTTTGTCTGTTCCTCCACTTTATTTTTGATTTCTTCTGTTTAAGGCTCTAGCCTCTTCATGATGTTATTCATATGGTTGTTTTCTTCTTCTTCTTCTTCTTCCATTTTGTGATGTTCAGGTCCAGCTGTTGGAGAAGGGCTAGGATCTGGTGATGCTGTATTGCTCTTTATTTTGTTGTATGTACTTCTGCTTTGATGTCTGCCCATCTCCTTGTGGGTTCGTTCTTGGTCTTATCAGCGCACTTGGTCTAGACAGAGCCTACAGATTTAGGGAGCCTCTCTTTGATCCTGATAGAAGCTCTGGTCCAGATGAGAGTGCTGGCTGGATGGATGCTGGGGGCTGGTCTCTGAGTCTCAGGAAGTGGCTGGGGTCTTGGCCAGATCAGTGTGGGGGCTGGGTGTGGAGATTGCAGGGTCTGCCTGCAGTCTTGAAAAAGGGGAACCTTCCTGCAGGACCTGCCGAATGGCCAGAACTTGGGGCCAAATTGAGCAGGTCTTCCTGGTATGACTGGTGCCTAAGGGTGGGACCTAGAGGCTGGGGCCTCTGTGGCTATGACCCCAGACCTTCACCTCTGGTCCAGATGGGAGTTATGGGGCAGGATGGAAGCTGGGGGCTGGTTTCTATGTCTTTGGAAGTGGCTGGGGTCTGTGGCAGATGGGTGTGGGGGCAGGACATGGAGCTTGTAGGGTCCACTGTGGGGACTTTAAAAAGGTGAACCCTCCTGGTGGGTTTGGGGGGTCCTGCCCTATGGCCAGAACCTGGGGCCAAGTTGGGCAGCTCTTCCCCAGAATGGCTGGTGCCCAGGGTTGGGACCTAGGTTTGGGCTTCTCTGGGCCCTGGTTCCCCTTTTCTAAGACAGCAGGCAGATCCTACAATGTCCACCCCCTGCCCCCACACCCATCTGCCAGAGACCTCAGCCACTTCCTGAGACTGAGACCAGCCCCCAACTCCCATCCCACCCCGAATTCCCATCTGGAGGAGCATCAGATTCTATGTCAACATAGTTTTATTTTGCTTCACTTGTGCCAAACCACAGATTTGGGGCATGATTAACATTAGTTAGGTGATCAATAGTCCTTTTAATTAATGAGTAAAATATAACACTTAGAGAGTAATATATCTTTATTGGAAAAGAAGATGCAATGCATCTACAAAAATCTCAGATCCTGAGTGTCAGATGTTAACACCTGTGGCTGCAGAGCAGAGGGAGCACATACACACTATTGATATTCCTCAAGTTTGCTGCTATATAATGTGTCTGAACCATTCTAATCCATGTACTGAGGATTCCCATGCTTTCATTAAGCTGACATTCATCTCACATTCACTTTCATTTACATCTCAATGTATTACAACTGCTAACACCAGTGTACTGTGCACACTTTGATTCTGATTGCTGCTTCACAGTATTGTTTTTCAGTTTCAGGTCAGAAAAGTTTGCATTTCTGTTGCCTCATCTTTGATATTCTACTTCATAATGGAAATTTTCGTTGATACAATTCCAAAAGTTATTAACATGGTCTATGCTTTATTGAAAAATGTATTTAAGTAAATATATGCACACATAATATAGCACTTAGAGCCTTTCACATAATTATTTACATATAAATAGTGTATAATGATAAACATAATTAACATTTCCATCTCTACCATTGGAAACAGAACACTCAATTGTCATATGTACATATTGAACGCTGTGTACATTATTTGTTGGCCAAGGCAGATAGCTGACATTTCCATGTTTGTCACTACTTCCTAATTATTTTTGGGGAAAGGAAAGGCTTACTACAGCTTCCACTTCCACATCACTGTCCATCATTGGAAGGCAGTCAGGGGTGGGAAAGATGTGGAGGCCATGGAGTATCCCTGCTTGCTTTATCTCATGAATTGCTCAACCTGCTTTCTTATACCTATCATGGGCCACCTGCAAAGAGGTGGTACTGCCCACTGTGAGCTGGCCCCGCCAACATCAATCATAAATCAAAAAAATATCCTACATACTTTTCTACAGGCATATCCCATGGCGCGATTTCTTAATTAACATTCCTTGTTCCTTGTGTCACATTAACACAAAAACTAGCTGGCATAACCATGTTTCCCAGAATGGCTGTAGTTTACTGAGCCTAAGCAACCTGGCATCAGCCATCTCAAGAAGCTGCAAATGCAAACATGTATTCCTTGCCCAGCAACCTCTTGCTGTTTCTATGTTCTATCCTACCAGTTTTCAACTACCTGAAATCCTAAAGATTCTGTAAATATTTATTGTGTGAAAATGTTTCAGACTTCTTTACATGAGCAGTTTCAACTTGACTTTGTTTGATCATACCTCCAGTGACTATACAGATGAGTAGAAGTTTTTTAAAATCAGTTTAATGGCCAAATTTAATGAAAATTAAATTTCCAGTGTCTTATTATAAAAGTTAGATAAAAAGTTTTCTGAGATAAACTTTCATTTTTTCGCCCTCTAACAAAATGTATGTTTAGAAAACTACAATAAGCAGTATCCTCTCCATTAGCCTAAGTCAATGTAGTCTCACTCAAAGACACTAAAGAAAATACATGGTGACTAATTTCAATAGAGTTGGGTGATAAAAAGACAAAACAGACTGGCACCTACTCTGCCCAGAGATATATTATCATGGGCCATATAACATGTTGGTTAGTGACTGACAGCATATATAATAACCTGTCCAGTATAGCCTGGGTATTCAATATGAAAGACCATGTAGGTTTCTGTAAGTACATTGTACATGTACAATGATTGACTTGCCTAATGTTACATTTATCAGAAGCTACTCTCATCAAAAAGCACTTGAGAGTCTACTAGAAAGAGAATTTCTAATCAGAAAGGGTAGTGAATTCCTTCTGCAAAGATTATAGTGCTTATGTGGTTATTGTAAATTAGGAGATACCTAAAAATCATGAAGAAAAAGTATAAACCTTAAAAGTCTCATCATCCAGAAATTGATACCATATTATTAGTTTTTTTTCTTCCATTTTTGCCATCCAACTTGTCATTCTTGGGCATCCAGATGGTGTCTATCATAGATTCTCTTTCATGGCTTGGTTCTTACAATAGACCAAACATTAGTTGGTCCTCTTTAAAGAACTGAGATGCCATTGTAACAATGCATCTTGCAGGTAGCACTTGTTTATGCTGAACTTTTTATAGTTGGTTTAGTGTCCCATTCCCACTCCTGGAAGCCTAGCCTAGAAGATGGCTTGTTAAGGCTCCATATTCTCCATTAATAGGAGTCCTTGCTGATGTCAATCTCATAGGTTCCAGAAAGTTTCCATTGCACTAGTTTTCCTCATGGCTTCCTAAATTCTCCCTATTCTAGATGTCTCTCCACATTTTCTCTCTATTTCTTCCTCCCCTATGTGGTCACTCCTGTTCACATCTCCACCCTCTACCAGTCCACTTGTAAAATCTGTTCTATTACCACTTCATAGGGAGAAACATGTGATCCCCTAGAACCCTTCTTATTTAGCCTCTTTGGGTCTGTGGATTGTATATGATTATCCTTTACTTAGCAGCTAATATCCACTTATACATAAGAGCATACTACATTTGTATTTCTAGGTCTGGGTTGTCTCACTCTGTATGATTTTTGTCTAGTTCCATCCATTAGCCTGCAAATTTCATGATGCCATTTTTTCTAACAACTGAGTAAGATTTCATTTTGTAAATATACCACATTTTCTCTATCCTTCTGATGATGTTGTTTCCAGTTTCTGGGTGCTATGAATAATGCCACTAGGAATATAATTGAGAAAGTGTCCTTGTGTAGGATCCAGACATGAGCTGAGTCTATGCCCAAGACTGGTATATCTGAATCTTGAGGTAGATGGATTCTCAATTTTCTTAGAAACAGCCATATTGACTTCTAAATTAGCTGCACAAGGTTTTCACTTTGTTCAGCAATGGAGGAATGCTCCCCTGCTCCATTTCCTCTACAACATGAGTTCTTGTTTGTGTTATTGATATTACATTCAGACATGTGTTATATGGAATCTCAAAATTATTTTGATTTTTATTTCCCTGGTGGTTAAGAATTTTGAACATTTCTCCTTCATTTTTCTCAGCCATGTGAGATTCATCTGATGAGAATTCTCTCTTTAGATCAGTACCCCATTTTTAATTGAATTATTTGGTTTGTTGGTGTCTAGTTACTTGAATTCTTTATACATTTTGAATATTAGCCCATCATACCTGGTGGAGTTGTTGAAAATCTTTCCCATTCTTTAAGATTTGGTTGTGTCTAATTGATGGTGTACTTTGTCCTTTGTCTTACAGAAGCTCCTCAGTTTTATGAGGTCACATGTATTAATTTTTTAACTTAGTTCCTGTGCTATGAATGCTCAGTTTAGGAAATTGTCTCTCGTTCCAATACATTCAATGCTATTCCCTTCCTGTTGGGTTTTTTTTTTCCCATTCAGTGTGTATGGTTTTATGATGAGGCTTTGATCTACCTGAACTTTAGTTTTTTGGCAGGGTTATAAATACACTTTTATTTGTATTCTTCTACATGCAGACAACCAGTTAGACCAGCACCATTTGTTGAAGATGCTTTCTTTTTTTCCTTTGTGTATTTCTGTATTCTTTATCAATATCCAGGTGTCCATTGGTGAGTAGATTTATATCTGAGACTTGAATTTGATTCTATTGATGACCATGTCTCTTTTTATGCCAACATCATGGGCTTTTTCTTACTATTGCTCTGCAGTAGAGCTGGAAGTCAGGGATATTTATACCCCTGGCAGTCCTTGTATTGTTTAGGATAGTTTTAGCTGTCCTGGGTTCTTTCCTTTGCCATATGAAATTATACATTGTCATTTCAGATCTTTAAAGAATTATGTTTGAATTTAATGGAGTTGCATTGAGTCCAGTAGATTCATCTTGGTAGGATGGCCATTTTTAATTCTACTAATCCATAAACATGGGAGATCCTTTTATCTTCTGATACCTTCTATACTTTCTTTCTTTAATAACTTAGAAGTTTTGGTCAAACAGGCATTTCACTTGCTTGGTTAGGGCTACATCAAAGTATGTTATACTCTTTTTGGCTATTTTGAAGGTTGTTGTTTCCCCTGATTAAATCCTCTACTCATTTGTGATTTGTATATAAGAGGGTTACTGATTTTTTAAAGTATATCTTACCTCCATCCACTTTCCCGAGGTTGTCTTTCAGCATTAAGAGTTCCATGGTAATTTTTTTTTTTGAGATTGAATTTCTCAGTGTGGCTTTTGGTGACTATCCTGGATCTCTCTCTGTAGACCAGGGTGGCCTCAAACTCACAGAGATCCTCCTGGCTCATCCTCTCAAGTGTTGGGCTTAAAGTTATACGCCACTGCCACCCAGTTCATGGTGATTTTTTATTTTGATTTGCTTATAATATCATGTCAATTGTGAGTAGCAATACTTGATTTCTTCCTTTCTGATTTACATTCCTTGATCTACTTCAGCTATCTTATTGCTCTAGCTAAAATTTCAAGTCCTGTTTTGAATATATATGGAGACAGTTAGTTGAAGCCCTGCCTTATTCCTGACTTTTAGCAGAATTGCTTAGAGGTTCTGTCCATTTAATTTGATGTTGGCTATAGGCTTACTACAAATTGCCTTCATTATGCTTAGGTCTGTCCCTTTAGCCCTGATCTCCTAACGAATTATTGTGAAGGGTTGTTGGATTTTGTAAAAGAATTTTTCAGCATCTAATGGGATAACCATGTATTTTTTCTTTTTGATTGTTTATTTTTTTTAATTTTATTTTGTAATACATTTGACAGATTTTTCTTATTTTGAACCATTCCCAAATATCTAGGATGAAGACTACTTGATCATGGTGAATGATCTCTTTGATGTGTTCTCATATTTGGTTTGTAAGTACTTTATTGAGTATTTTTACATTTATGTTCATGAGGAAAAGTGGTCTATAAACCTCTCTTTGTGGGAAATCCTTGTGGTTTTTTTGGATATCAGGGTAACTGTGATGCCATAAAATGAGTTTAGCAATGTTTCTTCTATTTCTCTTTTTGTGAAGTAATTCTTGTAAATCAATTTTAGCTTTGAAAGTCTGATAGAATTTGGCTCTAAAACAGTCTGGCCCTTGACTCTTTTTTGGTTGGGAGAATTTCATGTTTGCTTCTATTTCCCTAAGGTTTATAGGTCTATTAATGTCCTTTATCTGATCTTAGTTTAACTTTGGTAAGTAATATGTATCAAAAAAATTACTCATTTCTTTTTTATTTTCCAATCTTGAGAAGTACAGGATCTTAAAGAATGACCTGATGATTCTTTGTGTTTCTACTTTGTCTTCAATGCTTTTATCATTTTGTTGATTTGGACATTCTCTTTGTCTTTAGTTCATTTGGGTAAGGTTTTCTCTATCCTGTTGTTTTTCTTAAAGAACCAACTCTTTATTTCATTGATTTTTTGTGTTGTTATTCTGTTTCTATTTTATTGATTTCAGCCCTCTATTATTTCCTGCAGTCTTCTTCTCTTGGGTGTGCTTGCGAGTTTTTTCTACAGCTTTCAGTATGCTGTTAAATTGTTAGCATGATATCTCTTTAATTTTTTTAATATGGGCTTTTAGTGCTAGTACCACTTTCATAGTCACATAAGTTTTAATATGTTGTGTATTCATTTTCATTGAATTATAGAAATTGTTAAACTTCTTTCTTTATTTCTGTCTTGATCGAGTAGTCATTCAGTAGAGAGGAATTTCCCCATGAATTGTAGTTTTTTAGTTATTGTTACAATATAACTTTATTCCATAGTAGTATAATAACAGAACGTTATTTTAATTTTCTTGTATCTGTGGAGACTTGCTTTGTGTCCATGTATATGATCAATTTTGGAGAAAATTTTGTGATGTGCTAATAAGATGGTATATTCTTTTGTGTTTGGATTAAATGTTCTGTAGATATCTGTTAGGTCCATTTGTTTATAACTTCTGGTAGCTCCAGTTTTTCTCTGTTTAGTCTTTGTCAGGAAGACCTATCTATTGGTGAGAGAAGTATACTGAAGTCTCCCAGTATTAATATGAGAGGTTTGATGTATGATTTAAGCTTCAGTCATGATTCTCCTATAAACATGGGTCCCCTTTTATTTGGAGCATAGATATTAAGAAATGAAACATCACCTTGGTTGATGTTTCCTTTGATGAGAATGAAGTGTGATTCCCCATCTCTTTTGATTAATTTTGGTCTGAAGCCTATTTTGTTAGAAAGTAAGATGGATACAAAAACATGCTTCTTGTTCCTGTTTTTTCCAACCCTTTACTCTGAGGTCATGTCTGTCTTTGATGTTAAATGTGTTTATTCTATGCAGCTGAAAGATGTATCCTGTTTTTTAGTTCATTCAGTTAGTCTGTGTACATTTATTGGGGAAGTGAGTCTATTGATATTGGACAGAAAATCACTGACCAAACACCATTAATGCTTGTTATTTTATTGTTGCGGGTAGTGTATGTGTGTGTGTGTGTGTGTGTGTGTGTGTGTGTGTGTGTGTGTGTGTATACTTACCTTCTTTTTGTTTTTCTAGTGTGCCACTATTTCCTGTGTTTTCTTAGGATTAGTTAACCACCTTTAGTTGATGATTTCCTTTTAGTATCATCTTTAGGGCTGATAGACATTGTTTAAATTTTTGTTATCGTGGACTATTTTTTTCTTCATCTATGGTCATTGAAAGTTTTGCTGGGATAGGTGGTCTATGCTGCAATCTGTGGTCTGTTGATTGTCTGTAGGACATGGTGTCTAGGCCCTTCTGACTTATAGTCTCCATTGACAAATCAGATGTAATCTAACAGTTATGCCTTTATTATTTATTTGCTTTTTTTCTCTTGTAGCTTTTAATATGTTTTCTTTGTTCTGTGTGTTTAGTGTTTGATATTTATGTGATGAGGAAACTTTTTTTTCCTTTCCAATATGTTTGGTCTTCTGTAAGCTTCCTATACCTTTGTGGGCATCTCCTTCTTTAGGTTATAATGATTTTCTTCTACGATACTGTTGAATATATTTTCTGGGCCATTGAGCTGGGATTCTTCTTCATCTTTGATTTATATTATTCTTAGGTTTGATCTCTTTAGGGTATCACAGATTTCCTTGATGTTTTTTTTTTTTTTTTGGGTCAGTAATTTTTTAGATTTAACATCTTCATTGATTGATGGATCTATTTCTTCTTTCTATTTCTTATTTTGAAAACCCAAGATTCTCTTTTCCATCTCTTCTTCTCTATTGTTGATGCTTACCTAGATTTTCCATTTGCCTTATTACTACTATTTCCATTTTCAGGAAATTTTAATGATTTCCTTCAATTTTTTTGTTTTTGTTCTTGGCATTGGCTTTTTAAATGGTTTGATATAGTTCCCATTTAAGGACTGTCTAATTTATCTCATAAAGTTTGATTTTAAGGTCTTTTTCTTGATGCTTCAGATGTGCTGGAAATATAAAGGGTTTTGATGTAGTGATGATCGCTTAATCTCTTGAGGTGGAAAATTGATTGCAGTATGTGGATTGATGTTACTTACATTGGTAATTTGTTGCACATCTGTGGTTTGAGGATGATTATTGGTCTAATGTTGGACTTCTGCATTTTAACCTTGTTGATGGGTTTTTCCGTTTTTTTGTGTATCTCCTGTGACCTTCCAGGTCTA
>NW_023411785.1:0-11118 GCF_903995425.1 Onychomys torridus | reverse complement strand
GGTGTCCTCTGCAGTGGCTGGGATGTTCTTGTGTGTATGTACAAAGCTCTCAGCGACTCTTTCCTCCTCCACTCTCTGGGTATCACTGATGTTCCTTCGTGGTTCTGCCAACATCATCAAGAGGACCACAGCCTGTTTGGGGATGCTTGGCAAAACTGTGTGGGTGGCCTCTGTGTTCCTTGTCCTCCTTTCCCATCCAGCCACTAGAGGATCAGTCTGTTCGGCTCAATGGAGTTCTCAGCATGGTACCCCAGGCCTCCACATGTTCTTGCCATGACGGCTCTTGTGCTTTCTATGGCTGGAGAAATTCCCTGGGGACCACAAACCCTCATCTTATCATCATGTGTCTGCCTCCCAAAATCTCCCTCACACTCTTGAGCTCTTGTTCTGCCTGTTGATATTCTGACTGTGCTACACTGGCTGGTGCAGGTGCCTTTCATTCTGCCTTTTCATCATTTATTTTATTCTTTAAGATCATAATATAATTGCATCATCTCCCCCTTCCCTTTATCCCTTGAAACCCTTCCATATACCTCTCCTTCTTGCTCACTGTCAAATTTTTGCCCTCATTTAATGTGATTAAACACACACACACACACACACACACACACACACACACACACACACACACAGAGTGACTGAAAAATACAACCTGTTGAGTCTCTGTAATCTTTTTTGCCTTTCTTCTGGACTGTGCATTTGGTATTGGATAACCAGATGGTGTGCTGTTTTCTCTCAGTATCCCCTTATTTGACTGTATGTTTTATTTTTGTTTGTTTTGTTTTGTTTTGTTTTGTTTTGTTTTTGTAGCATTGGGTGACTCAGGCATTCCCTGTCCACTTTGGCATGTCTGTCATGGTTGTTCTTCAGTTGATGCTTAGGCCCTTGTGTGGTAAGACTTTACAGGTGCAGTTTCTGTCTTTCCAAGAAGACTGTCTCACTGTACACTCCCTGAACCTCTGGTGCCGCTATCGCACCCTTAGTGTTATCTTACATGTTGGTCTTTGTGGATCACAGGCATCAGAGCTGGGGAAGACTGCTGGTTGGGTCCCTCTTTTGCAAGCTTGTGCTCAAGAAAGGTAGTCAGTCACGGTAGCTAGTCCTCAGGGAGGAGGCATTCAGGTCAGGTCCTCTGGGGACAGGATGAGATTCCTGCTCCATTAGTAAATACACAATGTTTGGGTAGATTAGGCATTGCAGGGGCATATGCCTACCCAGGCATTCTCTCACAAGTGCAGCCCAAGTGAGTATTGCTCTGAGCCTACTGAGAAAAAAGCGCCACAGGTAATTCTCTGTCCTGTCCTCAAATAGAACTGTACCTGTTCTCTGCTGGCCACACAGCTTCTTTGGCTCTGAGGCAAATATGAGGACTTTATTAAGGCCTTGAACAAAGTATAAACTTGCCCATGTACATATACCTGGGCCACATCATCACTGTTGAGCACACCTGGGATTTTTAGATGGTGAGATGTTCTTCCCCAGATTCTTCTTAATATGCTTTTATTTTATAGAGTGTGTGGACCTGCAAGGATGTGCCCAAAACAAGTGCTAAACTATGTTGAGAGTGCAGATAAGCAAGAGTGGGCTTTGTGTGGCTGAAGAGATGGCTGTGCAGTTGGGAAGAGTAGCCTCTCTTTCAGAGAACATGGACATCCCTACTGAGAGAATTCCATCCACCTGTAACTCCAGTTGGAGAGCATGCATCCCCCTGTTCTGACCTGCACAGGCACCTAAGGACTCATGGTACACACAGCATATACTCAAGAACACATAAATCAATCAATCTTTTTTGTTTGTTTGTTTGTTTGTTTGTTTGTTTTCAAGGCATGGTTTTTCTGTGTAGGCCTGGCTGTCCTGAAACTCAGTCTGTAGACCAGGCTTGCCTTGAACTCACAGAAATCCAACTTCCTTACTCTCCAAGTGCTGGGATTAAAGACATGTGCCACTACCACCCAGCCAATAAGTATTCTTTTTTTTCCTAAAGGACTGGGTTTCCTACTTGAGTGGGCATTCTTAAGAGATGTTTTTGGACCAGTCTGGACATGCTAAGAAGCATCCATGTGTCCATAAAATTTTGGACAGTCTTGAAGCATCAGGTCTTTTGTCTGGGACAAGAACTCACCTCTGAAACTGAGGTGGAGAAAGGTGACAATAGTATTGATCTGAAGAGCAGTTTGGGCTGTCAAAAGTGCAAGCCGATCAAGCAGTAAACCAATTCACAGTTGGTCCTGAATCATAAATATTTCTTTAATACAAAGATTCCTGCTCAAGGTCATTCTCACAGCAGGAATGTTACACAGTCCAGGCTTTGTTAGTGGGAGGACTGTTGATTAGATGAATAGCCACTGCATGGAGAAATCACAACTGGGGAGTAGGGGGTTAGTCTGTCTTCCCCACAATGGAGCACACTGAGCACTCCTCCCAAGGTCTCTTCTCCAGCACTACACTTCATTTCTCTAATCTCTTGTTTGAAGTCGGGAGGAATTGAGTCTCACATAGATTTTCATTGGCATTGTGGTAGTATTCTGTGCCTCAGTTACTTACAAAGTGAATCTTTGTCTAGAAGCCTCTTGCTATAGATGAGGTGGAAAGTAAAGATATCATAAAATAGAAATAATGGTTTCCCGTCTCTTGCTGTGTAAGTGTGTGCTGGTTTCAGTAAGAATGGCCCCAATAGGCTCATATATTTAAGTGCTTGATCCTCAGTAGCTACATCTGTTTGGGAAGGATTAGGAGGTGTGACCTTGTTGGAGGAGGTGTGTCACTATGAGAGTGGAATTGGAGGTTTCAAACCCCCATGCCATGCCATGCCATTCCTAGTTTGCTCGCTCTCTCTGTCTCTGTCTCTCTGTCTCTCTCTCCATCTCTGTCTCTCTCTCTGTCTGTCTCTCTCTGTCTCATGGTTGTGTGTCAAGTGATAAGTTCTTAGCACCTGTTCCTGCCCATGCCTGCCTCCCTGCTGCCATGCACTCTCCATGGTGGTCACAGATTCTTAACTCTGAAACTGTAGGTCTCCAGTAGCTCTTCTGTAAGCCACTTTAGTCATGGTGTCTTCACAACAATAGAAAGTAACTAAGACAACATTTGTGTGTTTCTGACCAATTTTTAAGTGTTGACTTAACTACCCTTCAGAGTTTTCAAAAGTCTTGGTAAATAGGCATCCCATAAGAAATCAGGAACATCATTCTATATCAGCAGAAACAAAACTGCACCTTCCTTGTTACCAGAAATGGGCCAGAAGACTCCATTTAGGTAATAGAAGTAATACCATTTTGATTAATTAAATTTATTTCAGACTTCTTTCTGTTCATTCTTTTTTCTTGTCTGCCTGCCTATCTACCTGTCTGGCTCTCTGTTTCGGCAGATTCTCAATACACAGCTAGGGCTGGCCTGGAACTCACCATGTAATCCAGACTGGCTTCCAGATCCTCCTGCCTCTGCCTCCCAAGTGGTGGTATATCAGGTATGTGCTAACATGCCCTGGCAGTTACTTGTTTAGTCATCTGGTTGTCAATATCAGAGACACTAAAGTTGTAAACCCCATCAATGACCATTATTGTAATAATTATGCCTGTACACGACTGAGGTAGAAATTTTATGTCAACTAGAAATGAGAGGCTGGTCATCTATTGTTTTCTTCTCAATGGCTCTGAAGAATTCCATTCAGGGTTGTGAGTTTTTCTGTAAGTTCTCACAGGCAGGATCTCAGGTAGCTCAAGTCACCTCAACATGACTATTATGCTAAAGAGGATCATAACCTTGACATATTCTGATCCTCCAAACTCCACCAGGTTCCACACCAGTGCTTCTCAGCACCTGGTGTTCAAAACTGGGCTTCAACCCAGTACTTTGTGTGTGCTAGGCGAGGTGTCTACCATGTCACCATATCCTCAGACCCTTAATGTACTATATCCCCTATTCATAGGATACAATAATCTTCATGACACAAGAGTGTAAACCTAATATGCTCTCATTTATGATGGTTCCCCTACTTGCCATATTGTTTAGAATATAGTCCAGAAGGAAAAAAAAAGTTAAAAAGTGGAAAGAAATAAAGAAAAGAAAGAATAAAGAACCCACACCAAACAACCAAGAAAGGAAATCTACCTAAGGGAAAGCAGAGTGTGTATTGGGTCATTTTATTCAATGTGATAGGTTACTTGGATAAGCAAAACATACAGTGTAATTGCTACATCTGGATTTTTCCCCTGGAGGTCTTTAAGGCGTACAGTTTGTCTGGGTTCCCTGAGACCACTTTCACAAGCATAGCCCTTAAACCCATGGAAAGCTATTTGACAGTTACACACAGATTCATTTGCCTTCTGTGTCTCTCAGGGACAGCCTTTGAATGCATGAATCTCATTGCATATTTCCTGCCATCGGACACCTGTGGGAGATGTAGTGAGATGAGGAGACCCACATGACCTGAGAATGACGACACATCTTGGTTTCTGTCCTTCTTACAGCTATGAACATGAAAAATGGTCTTATAAGTCATACAATACCGCTGGGGCAGTCGTGGCGAACGCCTTCAATCCCAGCACTCAGGAGGCAGAGGCAGGCAGATCTCTAAGTTTGAAGCCAGCCTGGTTTACAAACCGAGTTCCAGGATAGGATCCAAAGCTACACAAAGAAACCCTGTCTCGAAAAAAAAAAAAAAAAAAAAACCAAACAAACAAAGAAAAAAACACAGAACAAACGAAAAAACAAAAGCCAAAAACAAAACACACACACACACACAAAAAAAAAAAAACCCACTTACAATAGCAATATTGTTCACCATTTGTATTCAGATAAGGGTCATTGTGATCACCTCCTCCCCCTCTGAGAGTATTAAGATTAAAGGCAAGCAGTCCATGAGTGTCTGTCTGCACAAGTGTGTGGTCCTGTATCTAAGGTGTTACTCATGGTCCATGCATGTGAGGCAAGTACTCTACCATTGAGTTATATCCCTAGTCTACAGAATTCTAAAATAAGTCCTTTTGGCGGGAGAGGGGATCTAACAAAATATCACCAATATGACAAAGTGAAGTTATTTCCATGAATGACATTATTAAGAGCAAACACGCAGTATAGAAAACACACGGAACCACAAACAGGAGACCAAGGGGTGTCAGTCATTAGACATGCTGAGTGTTGCCATACAGCTGTCATTTCAAACTACCAAAGGCATTTCGAGGTATGAGTGGAGCCTTGAATTGCTTTAGGGAGAACAATTATGTCCACTCTGGGATCAGGCCTGGAAAGATCCTGTCATGTGTGTGTACCTGTGCATATATATGTTAATGGAGCTCTCCTCATCAGATCTTTGCCACATTGGAATGCGGATCTGCATTGCATCTTAGTTGTTTCATCCAAATCCCTATCACAGTCTGCAGCATTGATGGCTGCTTTCTCTGGAGGTTGGCAGCATACTTCCCTGGTGCAGGTAATTGGAATGCACAGTACAAACAGGGCCAGAGGATATGTGGAGGGATTTGCAGTGAGAAAGCCTGTGTTTGAACCCTCTCCCTGACATTCTCAGAGACTGGCCTTTGGGCCTGTGGGACTTCTCTTTCCTGGTCTGTCAAATGGGAATGATTAACACCAGCTTGAGCAATAGTGCTGCTGTGAGAAAGGAATGAGCTACCCAAGTGATTGGACTTTATAGACTGTGAAGCCTGTTGTAGAGTGTGATGCCAGTATTCTTCAAGCTGAACAGGAAATGATGAACAGTATCATAATAGCCATCCTCCTTCTGTCTTTCTCCTTCCAGTCGTCAAGCTGTGATAATGAAAGGATCCACAGCAGCATCAATAACCCCAACAGAGAAAGTGTACCAGAGAGCAGCTTAAACCAGAACATTGCCGAACTTAACTCCAATGTCCCCGAGTTCTCCCACGAGGACTATGCATTGTTCCAAGGTCATGGTCCTTACTCCCACATTAACCAGATCTTGAAGGAGGCTCACTTTACAGCCTACAGCAGAGAGGACAATCTTCGACATGATCACCTAGGCGTCCTCCTCCCTTGTTTATAAAAAGCAATGGCATTCACATAAAGCAGTCTTGGCTTTTGTCTGTATTTTCAGTAAGAGTTCAATGGGCATTTGTAATCTTTTGCTGTTTGCTCCACTATGGCGATTTCAAATGGTCCTTCATGACAGTTTGATATGTTTTCTGTCAAGTCTGGTGTCCAGTTCATGTTAAAATAGCAACATGAGGACTTCTCCTGATACTGAATGACTTATATGTCCAATTCGGTTGGGTTCCAAGTCACTCATCTAGGGTCTCTGTGTTAAATGTTGTTTTAAAATGTGGACTCCTCTGAAAAGCTAAGTGGCCCAGAAAAGAATGTGTGGTTTTTATTAAAACTTGGAAGAAGAAACAGTAACAAGAAACAAGCCAACCCCAACCGGTAATGAGCATTGCGGTAGGAGGGAGAATGTGACTTGTTGTCATTCTGAAATGAAGGACAGGGCCACGCCTCAGAAGGGAGATGTTCTACAAAATCAGTCTCTACTTATAATGGTGCCAATGTCAGCCCATGCAGTTAGTGTAAATGTGAAGCCTGTGTCTAGTAACTGCACTCTTTGTATTCCAAGGGAGAAGCCTTCTTCCTTCAATGCTCCTGTGTGTGCCCTTCAGACCTTGTGGCAAAGCACTTGTAATTCTGTCAGAGAAGTGCATAGCAATGCCGTGGCTTAAGTGCAAAATCTCCTTGTGAACCGCTTATGTATTGTTCCTTACAGTTCCCATCTATTATGTCTAATGGTGATAAAGTCTAAGCTACTGGACATGATTTCTGACTCGAGGTATTGTAAAGTTGGGTGGGATGATTGTCCATTGTATTACAACTCGTTCGTGGGGAAGAGGGCATCTCACATCATCAAAATTCATACAGATGTTTGGGGCGGGCTGGGCCAGTGGAACAGTATCTGTTTACCCTGTGGCAGTCCCCAGTAGTGATATAACTGTCAGCACAAATGCTGTGGACTTGTGATGAGTGAACTGAGGCACCATTAGAAGAACCAGGCATGCCACTTAGGGATGACTCTGTCCCTGAGGTTAGTCATATCTAGCAACCAATCCTACCTGTGCAGGGGACTCACTTCTTTAATGCTTACACTTTTCCATGATCAGGTCAGTGGTCAAGGAACCAGAATGCATCATGCTTTCTGCCCTATAGTTGTAAGGGCTACAATGTGTTTTAACATTTAATTAGAAAAGCCTTAGTCTGTTTGGTACCAAGCTCTCTATATTGGGAACTACATGCCATGCAAGGACGTTTTTTTCTCATGAAATTTTTTATTCATTTCACATACCAATCATTGATTCCCCTCTTCTCTTTTCCTGCCCCTCCTGCCTTGTCCCCGCCACCACCCCCATTCTCTCCTATAAGAAGGTAAGGTCTCCCCCATGAGGAGTCAGCAGAACCTGGTACATTCAGTAGAGGCAGGTCCAGCCCTTCCCCCTGCCATCAAGGCTGTGCAAATTGTCCCACCATAGGGGGTGGTCTCCAAAAAGCCACCCTATGCACAATGGATGGATTGTGATCCTACTGCCAGGGGTCCCCAATGGAGACAAAGCAAAAGACATTTTTTAATGGCTCCTGTTTCCTAAGTTGGAGAAGCAGGTCTTTAGGGGAAGACGCTAGAGTTTTTGCCAGGCGACAGTTAACAGATACTTGGTTAACATTTTCTCTGTATGAGTAAAGCAAACAAATAATAAAGAGGAGAAGGAATCTTGAAATCTGAAACTGCATATGTGCAACACAGTTCCAGAACACCTAAGGAGAATACTGCAGGGTGAAATCTATAGCAGGATGCTCACCATGAGTATGCAGCTGTAACAGTCATGCAGGTGTGATCTCTTGGGGGATAAAGGTGCTTTTAACCTGGCCTGACATCCTGAGTACAATCCCTCACAGCCAGGCGATGGTATCCAGAGGATGGACTCCAGAAAGTCAGAAAGTGGTCCTCTGCCCTCCTGAAAGGAGAAAATCTCAATCTCTCTCTCTCTCTCTCTCTCTCTCTCTCTCTCTCTCTCTCTCTCTCTCTCTGTCTGTCTCTCCCTCTGTCTCTCTGTCTCTCTATCTCTACCTCCTTCCCTCACTCCCTCTCCCTCTCTCCCCCTCTCCCTTTCTTGTCTCTTCCTTTTCCCATCTCACACTTCACCTGGGCTAGCCCAAATCTCTCCATGTAACCCAGGCTGTCATGGAACAGAAGGTGGGACAGCCGGCCTCTGCTTCCAGTGTGTAGGATCCACTGCCTGTGCCGTCATGTTTGATCTTTCTAAAACGTTTATTTGTGTTTGTTTTTAAAGTCGGGCTCTGACCATGTGACCAAGCTGGAACTGGAATGACTATGTACCTCCAGGTGGACTCAAACTCCTGAAAAAATCTGCCTGCTTCATCTCTTGTCCTGTTTCAACACCTTACTGTCTTTTCAAGTTATTTAACTGGTTATCGTCAGCCTATGTCCTAACAGATCCCAAGTCTTTATTGGAATGCTGTAACCTCACCCTCCACAAATGTCCCTCATGTAAAATACAAGTATTTTTGAAGTAACCAGAAGGCAAGAGAAGGGATCCTTTTCCACTGAAGAATCAAGTGTCTGGAAGAAGGAAAGAAGGTTTCGCCAAGGGTGATACAGGGGTTGTTTTTAGGGAGTAAGGACCTAACTGGCCTCTAGGAACAACCTAGTATGGGCTACACCCCAGTGAGTTCCTCCCAACACTCCTTGAGGCAGAAGTAGGATGAGCTTTAGAAGTCACAGGCAGGGAGGGCAACTTGACACAAGTCATCCACCTGTGGAATCAGGTCCTGAAGAAAGTGACAGGAGTCCATGAGCAGCTTAAGGCACACAACTGCAAGGAAAACACCAGAGTTGAAAACTGGGTCTTTTCAACGTTGTAGAAGCTCCCTTTCCTCTAATGTAACTGGGCTGTTTTAGGCAAGGCCCGTTGATTCTAGACACTTCCGCAGGAGATGCCCACTCATTGCATTGTGCAACTAGACAGTATTTAAGCCTAGTGATGCCATCCATGATGCGTACAGTGGACCAGAGAATGAGCAACAGTCTCTCCCTCTTCTTCTCTTCTACCCTCTGCTTCTCTGTCTCCCCCACCTGCCTCTCTCTCACACACTCTGTCTCCCTCCATCTCAGACCTTCACTCTCTCTCTAGCTCTCTTTCCCCCCTCTCTCCCTGACTTTAGTCCCTCCCTCTCCAAATCAAGAATTTGGGCCTGAAATCCACATCCCCTTGGTGGTTTTTCATGCACAACTACTACTAGATGCATGGAGGAGTTCAACATCTCTAGTCAGGATGGGCTTGTCTATTCATGGCCACAGACAAGAGGGATATCTTGACTTACACAAGAAGGAATTTGAGGGACAAACTTTATGGTCCCTTGATTGTACCACTGAGTGACCCCTGGACAAGTCCTAATGAGCAGAGGAGTTTCTTATGTATTCCTTCCTGGATGTCCTATCACCACCATTATTGTGAAGTTCCTCGGTTAGGCCAAGGGCAGATGGCACTGGTTTCCCTTTTGATTTTTCACTTGAGAGACATGACAGTCACTTGCATAATATCACAATCCTTTCTACTTACTCACACATGGTCCCTGCTGCAGATTAACATGTTCATTAGATCATTTCCTCTGGGGAATCCTTTTCTGTCTACTTGACCCAACAGAACAGACTGACACAAAGGCCACTTCGAGCTCTCCATCAAACCCTAACTGTTGAGGTTTTTCTGAAGCCTGTGCCAATCTCTACATCATCATCATTTTCCCATATCATGTGAGGGTTGTGTAATAAGATCACTAGTGTTCCCACCAATTGAGGCAGATTTTGGAGCTGATAATGACTGCTATCTCTTCCTTTGCTGCTTGGGATCAATTTTGGGGGATTGTGGCCAGGATGATTTCTGCAAAGAAGAAATGTTTTTTAATGAACTAAGACTAGAGAATGGTAAACAAGCATTCTTCACCAGGTAGACCTCACACTCTGGGTCTGTGTGTGTGTGTGTGTGTGTGTGTGTGTGTGGTGTGTGTCTGTCTGTCTGTCTGTCTGTCTGTCTGTCTATCTTTCTGTGTCTGTGTTTGTATCTGTGTGTATGTGTTTTTTAATAGCATTTGATAGGGACCAGGTTCATAAACATGACACACATTCTTGACCTATGTAAGAAGTTTAATATTGTTACAATCCTTATTGACTGCCCTTTGCCACACTTGCAAACACTGCATTTTTATATGTAAGATTCTTGTTATAGCAAAAATTAGTTGTCAAATTTCAAAACACATAGCACATACAGGATAAATGAAGCTAAAGAGGAAGACCTGATAATTGATGGCCCTCTGGGGAGAAACACTACTGTTGATTTCTTCTCATGGAAGAGGAAAGTTGTCTGAGGACTTGCCTTCCAATAGAAATGAAAACACAAGCCTGCTGCTGGAAGCCTGTCATCCCATCTAGCTGGGAGGCTGAGGCAGGAGGATGACAGGCTCTAAGGCAGAGCTACAGACTGAGTTCAAGCATAGCCTGTGTAGGGTCTGTGAGGCTTTGTGTCAAAAGAAAATTCCAAAAGAGAAGGCTGTAAACATAGCCCAGTGGTAGCTTATGCCTACTATATATCAGGCCCTAGGTTCAATACATGTACAGAAAAAAGTAAACATACATGAATAAATGAATCCTAGTAAAGTGTCCATAAGTTTTATGGGAGACATTTCCTATGTAGGCATCCCTCAGGAGTCAATGTAAGTATGAGATCAGACTGCATCTTCTTTCCTACTAGTGGAAAGTTGCAAAGAGGTAATGTAGCACACAGGGACAACAAACATGCTGGTAAGTTACTCAACAAATAGGACAGAAAACATGCAATCATGACTTTCATTGCCACTGTTTTTGTTACAATGTTTGATCTGTTGGTATCCCTGTGACCCAGGACTCGGATCTTAACTTCCTACTCATCATCTTAAGCATAGTCAGTTAAGTCTCCTTTATGTTATGAGGGCCTTCATTGTTGACGTTGACTTGACACACGCTGTGGTGATTTCCCAGCACTCAGAGTGGCCTCATTCACTCAAATACTAACAGTCTAGTTTTGATTGGCAGCATCCAGTCATTAACAGGAC
>NW_023411784.1:0-19036 GCF_903995425.1 Onychomys torridus | reverse complement strand
CGTGGGGCACAAACCCACGACCCTGAGATTAAGAGTCTCATGCTCTATCAACTGAGCTAGCCGGGCATTTAGACTCAGGTTCTTTAGGATAGTACACCTTTTGGAATGATCCTTGTAACATGCCACCTACCCATCCCTAGACTTCCCTGGATTTTACTATGTGTTTTTTGCTTGATATTGTTTGCACTTATTGTAATTCCAACTTATCTAAGTCATTATCCCTCATTACTCCTGGACAATATTTGATAACCATCTCTTTGTATATAGTCTTGTATTAGGTTAGAACTTTCTTATTTAGACAAAAGGGGGAGATGTAGTGGATAGCCAACCCAGCATTGGCCTGGAAGTTCCAACCCCCATTGAGGCTTCAGTAATGATCACGCCCACAAGGTGGGGCAGAGGAGGGAGCCGAAGACCGAGGATCAGGAGGAGGTCGCTCTCTTGGTTCGGGGCTCTGGACACTGGACGCAGGAGGTAGACCCAGCAGAGTTCTCCAGAGAACACCGCTGGACTGCGCTATACCTTTGCCAGACCCTGCAACCTATCCCTTCATTTGTAAGTTACCCCACAAAAATAAACCTCCCTTTTAACTACGTGGAGTGGCCTTAATAATTTCACCAATAGAACATAGTTGAGCATGTGTCCTTATAAGATTGAGCATTCCTTGGGTATATGCCCAAGAGTGGTATAACTGGGTCTTGAGGAAGACTAATTACCAATTTTCTAAGAAAATGCCATACTGATTTCCAGAGTGGCTGTACAACTTTGCATTCCCATCAACAGTGGAGGAGTGTTCCCCTTGCTTCACATCTCTCCAACATAATCTGTTTTCAGTGTTTTTGATCTTAGCCATTCTGACAGTTGTAACATGGTATCTCAGAGTTGTTTTGATTTGCATTTTCCTGATGACTAAGAATGCTAAGCAATTCCTTAAATGCTTTCAGCCATTTGAAAATCTTCTGTTGAGAATTCTCTGTTAAGCTCTGTAGCCCATTTTTTAATTGTATTGTTCAGTATTTTGATGTCTAGGTTTTTGATGTCTAGGTTTCTTTATATATTTTGGAGATCAGCCCTCTGTCAGATGTGGGGTTGGTGAAGATCGTTTCCCATTCTGTAGGCTGTTGTTTGGTCTTATTGACCATGTCCTTTGTTCTACAAAAGCTTCTCAGTTTCAGGAGGTCCCATTTATTAATTGTTGCTTTCAGTGTCTGTGCTACTGGTGTTATATTTAGAAAGTGGTTTCCTGTGCCAATTTGTTCCAGACTACTTCCTACTTTCTCTTCTATCAAGTTCAGTGTAACTGGATTTATAATGAGGTCTTTGATCCACTTGGACTAGAGTTTTGTGCATTGCAACAGATATGGAATCTACTTGCAATCTTCTGTATATTGACATCCCAGTTAAGCAGTTAAGCCAGCACCATTTGTTGAGGATGCTTTCTTTTTTCCATGGTACAGTTTCCGGCTTCTTTGTCAAAAATCATATCTTCATAGGTGTGTGGATAAATGTCAGGGTCTTCAATTTGATTTCATTGGTCCACATGTCAGTTTTTATGCCAGTACCAAGCTGTTTTTAATACTATAGCTCTATAGTAGAGCTTGAGATCAGGGATCATGGATGCCTCCAGAGGTTGCTTTATTATACAGGATTCTTTTTAGCTATCCTAGGTTTTTTTGTTTTTCCATATAAAGTTAAGATTTTTTTCTTTTCCAAGTCTCTGAAGAATAGTGGGTTGGGATTTTGATGGGTATTGCACTGAATCTGTATATTGCTTTTGGTAAGATTGTCATTTTTACTATGTTGATTCTACCTGTCCATGATCTTGGGAGATATTTCCATTTTTCAGATATCTTCTTCAATTTCTTTCTTCAGAGACTTAAAGTTCTTATTATACAGATCTTTCACTTGCTTAGTTAGACTTACCCCAAGGTATTTTAATATTATTTGTGGCTATTGTAAGGGTGATGTTTCTCTGATTTCTTTCTCATCCCCTTTTTCATTTGTATGTAGGAGGGCTACTGATTTTTTTTTTTTGGTTAATCTGGTATCCTGCCACCGTTAACTTAAGGAGTTTATCAGTTGTAGGAGTCCCCCGGTAGCATTTTTGTGGTCAATTACATATATTATCATATTGTCTGCAAATAATGGGAAGTTTGACTTCTTCCTTTCCAATTTGTATCCCTTGATCTTCTTTTGTTGTCTTATTGCTCTAGCTAGAACTTCAAAGTACTATATTGAATAAGTATGGGGAGAAGTGGACAGCCTTGTCTTGTTCCTGAGTTTAGTAGAATCGTTTTGAGTTTCTCTCCATTTAATTTGATGTTAGCTGTCAGCTTGCTGTAAATTGCCTTTATTATGTTTAGATATGTTCCTTGTATTCCTTATCTCTCTTTATCATAAATAGTGTTGGATTTGTTCAAAGGCTTTTTAAGCATCCATGAGTTGATCATGTGTTTTTTTTTTCTTTCAGTTTGTTTATATGGTGTATTACATTGATGGACTTTCGTTTATTGAACCATCCTTGCATCCTTGGGATGAAGCCTACTTGGTCATGGTAATAATTTTTTGATGTGTTCCTGGATTCCATTAGCCAGTATTTTATTGAGTATTTTTGCATCAATGTTCATGAAGGGTATTTGTCTGTAATTCTCTTTCTTTGTTGCATCTTTATCAGGGTAACAGTAGCCTCATAAAAAATAATTTGGTAATGTTCCTTCTGTTGCTATGGTGTGGAACAATTAGAAGAGTATCGGTATTAGCTCTTCTTTAAAATCTTGTAGAATTCTGTGCCTGAAAACCATCTTGTCCTGGGCTTTTTTTGGTTGGGAGACTTTAATGCCCATTTCTATTTCCTTAGCAGTTATTTGGTCTATTTAGATATTTTATTTGATTTAAATTTGGTATGGGGTACCTATCCAGAAAATCATCCATTTCTTTCAAATTGTCCAATTTTGTGGAGTATAGGTTTTTGAAGTATGACCTGATGGTTCTCTGGTTTTCCTCATTGCCTGTTGTTATGTCCCTTGTATTTGGGGCATAAATATTCAGAATTGAGACTTCGTCTTGTCAGATTTTCCCTGTGATAAATATGTAGTGTCCTTCCTGATCTCTTTCAATTTATTTTAGTTTGAAGTCTATTTTATTAGGATAGCTAAACCAGCTTGCTTCTTAAATCCACTTGATTGGAATGTGTTTTCCCAGCCTTTTATTCTGAGGTGGTGTCTGTCTTTGAAGTTGAGGTGTGTTTCTAATATGCAGCAAATGGATGGCTCTTGTTTCCACATCCATTCTGTTAGCCTGTGTCTTTTTAAAGGTGAATTGAGACCATTGATATTGATGCATATTAATGTCCAGTTATTGTTAATTTCTGTTATTTTTTGTTGGTAGTGTTGTATGTTTCCCTTCTTTGGTATTTGTTGGTATGGGACTATTCCTTAGGTTGGATTTTTTTCCTTCAGGTGGTTTCTGTAGGACCTGGGATTCTGTGGAGAGATATTGTTTTAAATTTGGGGTTTTCATCCATTGGAATATTTTATTTAGTCTGTCTATGGTTGATTGAGATGTTCTTGCCTCGGGTATAATAGTCTGGGTTGGCATCTATGGTCTCTTAGTATCTGCATCACATCTGTCCAGGACTTCTGGCTTTTAGTGTCTCCATGAGAAGTCAGACGTTATTCTAATGGGTTTGCCTTTGGTTACTTGGCATTTTTCCTTTGCAGCTCTTAATATTTTTTTCTTTATTCTGTATGTTTAGTGGTTTTAATTATTATGTGGCAAGGGGACTATTTTTTGGATCCAGTCTATTTGGTGTTCTGTAACTTTTTTGTATTTTATAGGTATTTCCTTCTTTAGGTTGGGAAAGTTTCTTCTGTGATTTTGTTGAATACATATTCTGTGCCTTTGAGTCAGTATTCTCCTTCTTCTATCCCTTTATTCTTGGGGTTGGTCTTTTCCTGGTTTCCCAAATTTTCTGGACATTTTGGGTCATGACTTAGTTGGTTTTGATGTTTTCTTTGACTGCTGAATCTATTTTCTTCTAACGTATCTTCAATGCTAGAGAACTGCTCTTCCATCTCTTGCATTCTGGTGGTTATACTTGCATCTGAAGTTCCTGTTTGTTTACTCAGATTTTCCACTTCCAGCATTACCTCTGTCTGTGTCTCTTTATTGACTCCATTTCAGTTTTTGAAATCTTGAACTGTTTCCCCTCACTTGTTTAATTGCTTTCTCTTGCTTTCAAGGGATTTTACTGATTTCTTCCCATTTTTGTTTGACTTTTTCCTCGATTTCTTTATGGGAATTTTTCATTTCCTCTTTAAGATCTCTAATATATTCTTTTTTATGTCATTTCTATGGTAGATACCTTCTATTTCTTCTCTGTTGGGATATTCAGGTGTTGCTGATGTCGGTTCTGAAAGACATACTGGTTTTTATGTTTATTGACTGTGTTTTTGCACTGGCATCCTACCCATCTCTTTCTCCACTTGGTACAAGTGGTGTTTGTATCTGAGGGATCCTCTCTTGGTCTGATGATACTATTGATCCAGTGGGAGCTCTTGGTCTAGTTGATGCTGATGGACTTTTTGTCTTAGGAAGAAGCTTTTAGTCCAACTGGCAGTAGTGGGCTCTGTCTTCAGGTGAGTAGCTGCAGTCTTACCATGGTGGTAGATGGTGATAGTCTGACCTATCTGCAGGATGTCTGCCTGCCAAACTAGCCTCTTAGCCTTTTATAGGCATGCTGGCAGGCCCTGTCTCAGGCAACAGTTTGCAGTCTGGGAGGTTTGGGTGGGATTTGGGGGAGGTGGGGCTTGGGTTACAGGGTCCTAATAGGGGATGGTGGTAGTCCCGTCCTGTGTGTGTAGGAGGTCTGCCTGCCAACTGGCCTGAAACTGGAACTGCAATGGATGGGGGTATAGGGGTGCAGGGTTGTACCCCCTGGCCCAAAGCCTAGGGGCTGGGGTGTTTGGGTATGAAGATAAAGACTCACCTCTTAGTCCCAGTCAGGTGCTGGCCAGGCCTCTGTCTCCTTAAAATAATTTTTTTGTCATACCTTAATGATTATGAGCATTTTAATTTTATATAGGTCCTATTAGAACTGTAAATTATCAGCTTTTTATCTTACTCTTCCTTCTCATATCAACTTATGAACTTCAAATAAGAAAGGAAAGATTACAGGCTTATATATTAAGTGACCTATATATAAAAGAATATAGTTATGTGGTAGTTTTTTGCAAGGTATTCTAGCCTCCTGTCCCACCATATGAGATATTCCTTTCATAGCAATAATTTTACATTTTCCCCATCCCTGATGATGTAGAACATCATATTCTAAAAACTTCATGCAATATAAAACGTTTTAAAATGAAAATATAAAACTCTCAGTAATACTACTTGAGAAAAACAAAAAATAAAATCAGACTGCCAAAGAAGAAATTGGGAAAAACGCTTGACCTGACAAAAGTGTAGGAGGAGGTATTGACTTTGGATCTCCTTTTCTTGTTTTCAGACTATCTCCTATCCTTCCCCAATACACATCCCATCCATGCAGCATAACAGATCTTTTGTGTTCTTTGTCTCCTGAATACAGTTTTTGTCTTTCTTTGATTCATTGTTTCCCCTCTGAGACTTAGGTGAATGCCCGTTTTATGTCTAACCTAGAAAGAAAATACTTCCTACTTTGTATATTGGACTAATTCCTATCTAGCCTTCAAGGTAGGGCCCAGCTTCTTTCTCTAAAAGGCTTTTCTCAGTTGTTCAGCCCTCCCACAGGAGGCTAACGTGCTTGCTTTTAGCCTCCCATTGAAGCTTGCTGCTTTCTCTCCACAGAGTGTTGAATACACTGAATTGAGACTGTTTACTTGTTGGTCTCTTCTGTGTGAAAAGGGACTGTAATTTTCCTTCAGTGTCTAAATAATCACATTCTTGCCTAAATAATTACTCTTTGATAAAGGAAATCAGCAAGAATACATGAATACTGAAAGGCCCATTGAGCACATGCTACAGGCTTTATAGTCACTGAAATGAAACCCATCAGGGAGATTCTCGGGCAGTCACCCTTCCCTCTGAGGACTACAAGGTTTTAACACCCACATCGAAAAGAATGTGATTTTGTGGCATCTTATTTCTGATGTAACAATGCTGTGTTGGGTATTATGAAAGTGAATCCCTGTTTGGAAAATGTAGGGGGAGGGTTATATTTCCAAGCAGATCTGATGACACTGGTTGTGTACTATCTAGGATACTAACTACTTTTTCAATGAGTCAAATTCAATTGGAATCTAGGGATAGTGTGGAGATTACATAAAATGAACACTGATGGAGAGGCTCTTAATAGCTACCTTAATAGCTATCTTTACACTATTTATAAAATCTAAGGATTCAAAAAGAGGGGCTGCAGAGACAGGTCAACTGTTAAAAGTGCTCGATGCTCACCAGACAACCTAACCTTGATTCCCACCACTTATCCAAATCACCATCTTCGGCAGCTCCAGCTCCAGGAGATGTGGTCTCTCTGTCTTCCAAGGATACCTGTGCACCTGTATATGCCCACACACATAAACACATATATACATGTAATTTGAAAAAATAGAATTTTCATTTTTAATTAATTAATTATTAGTTTGTTTGTTTATTTATTTTGATTTTTCTAGGTAGGGTTTCTCTGTAGCCCTGGCTGTCCTGGAACTCTCTGAAGAAGAAGCTGGCCTCCAACTCAGAGATTTGCCTGCCTCTGCTTCCCAAGTGATGGGATAAAAGGCATGGGCCACTCATTACCACCTGGCAAAAGAATTTTTAAAACCTCTGTTTCCTTTCAGTTTTTTTTCCTTTAAAAAATGATAAAGCTTGCTTAGTGAAGAAATAAGACATGTCAAATGGTTAGAACTGTTACTTGTAGAGGAGAGAAGTGACTGAATAGTTTCAAAGCAGATAGGTGCCAGGAGGATGGTATGCATCAGGCACTTCAACAGTCAGCATCAAACAGAGATTTGGCACTTGCCATCGAGATCAGGGACAAAGCCTGAGACTGCAGCCAAGATTCTTCACAATCCATCAGGAGGTGAGGTGTCCTAGGGATCTGAGCAGAGCAATGTGACTCCCCAGAAGACTGTTCTGCTACTGCCTTCATGAGAAGGGCTCTGGTGATAGTATATTTCCTTCACATGGTCCTTGTCTCTCAGCACAGGAGGCCTCTGCCTTGGGCCTGGTGGTAGAGAGCTAGGCGTAAATAGGGGGAAAGTCATGAGAACTGTGAAAATGTTGAGAAGACCCACTTGATGTGTTTTGTAAAAATAGTTCATCCTCCTTGGTCTTTCTCACCTGACTGTTCTCATTAAAACATGCAGCAACCAGTGTTTCCTTGCAACAGCAGAGGACTGCATTCTCTGAGAGCAACTGCAGAAGTCAGAGGAGATACCTGTGGTGGTATTGTGTTCCCCAAAATATTGTATACCCTAACAAATTTATCTGGGGTCACAGAACAGACAGCCACAGAGGACAGAAAATGGTGGCACTCACACCTTTAATCCTAGCATTCCAGAGATAGAAATTCCTCTGCATCTCTGTGAGTTCAAGGCCACATTGGAAACAGCCAGGCATGGAGACCTATGCTTTTAATCCCAAGAAGTGAGCCTTTAATCCCAGGGAGTGATGGCAGAAACTAGAAAGAAATATAAGGCATGAAGACCAGAAACTAGAAGCATTTGGCTGGTTAAGCATTTGGCTGGTTACGCATTCAGGCTTTGGAGCAGCAGTTCAGCTGAGAATCATTTGGATAAGGAGTCAGAGGCTTCCAGTCTGAGGAAATAGCATCAGCTGAGGAACAGGCAAGGTGAAGTAGCTGTGGCTTCTCCTGCTTCTCTGATCTTCCAGCATTCACCCCAATAACTGGCCTCAGATTTGATTTTATTAATAAGACATTTTAAGATTCCTGCTATAGATACTCAGAGTGCTCCAATGCTAATACTTCTCTCTTCCATGTCAAGAATGCTTATAAAAATGTTAGAAGAACCCAGATGATCTTCACTTTTTTTTAACTATTATAGATGGCTATTAATCTGTATTTTAATTATACATTACCTTTTCCTTCTTCTTCTTCTTCTTCTTCTTCTTATTATTATTATTATTATTATTATTATTATTATTATTATGTGTTTTAATTTTATACATCAGCCATGGGTTCCCCTATCCTCCCTACTCCCGCCCCCACCCCTACCTTCCCCCCAGCCCCTCCCCTCCATTCCCATGTCCTCCAGGACCAAGACACCCCTGGGGATTCATTGAAACCTGGTGGATTCAGTACAGGCAGGTCCTGTCCCCTCTTTCCAGGCTGAGCATGTGTCCCTGTGTAAGCCCAAGGTTCCAAACAGCCAGCTCCTGCTCTAAGGACAGGTACCGGTCCCACACACTGGGTGCCTCCCAAACAAGCAATTCAATTGTCTCACTTATCCCGAGGGCCTGATCTAGCTAGGGGTTCCACAGCCGTTGGTTCATAATTCATGTGCTTTCTTTCTATTGGCTATTTGTCCCTGTCCCTTTTTGCAATCTTGGATTCAACAATTCATGCTCTTGCAGTCCCTCCACTTTCTTGACAGTTGGACACCTGGAGCTCCACCTGGGGCCTGGCTGAGGATCTCTGCATCCACTTCCATCAGTTATAGGATGAGAGTTCCAAGACGACTGTTAGGGTATTTGGCCATCTGATCACCAGACTAGGACAGATCAGGCATTCTCTTGACCATTTCTAGCAGTCTACAGAGAATATATCATTGTGGGTTTCTGGGGACCTCTCGAGCACTCTGCCTATTCCTATTCTCATGTGGTCTTCATTATCATGGTCTGTTATTCCTCATTCTCCCTTTCTGTTCTTGATCCAGCTGGGATCTCCTGCTCCACTAAGCTTTCTTTCCCTCAAATCTTGCCCTTCATTACTCCCACTGTTGTCCAGGTTGTTCATGTAGATCTCACCCATTTCTCTGTCATTGTGTGATCCCTGGGGTCTTTCCTAGGGTCCCGTTTTCTAGGTAGCCTCCTTGGAGTTGTGTAGCAGTCTAGTCATCTTTGTTTTACATCTATTATCATCCTATGAGTGAGTACATACCATGTTTGTCCTTCTGAGTCTGGGTTACCTCACTCAGGATGATTTTTTCTAGATACATCCATTTGCCTAAAAACCTCGTGATGTCATTGTTTTTCTCTGCTGAGTAATACTCCATTGTGTATATGTACCATATTTTCTTTATCCATTCTTCAGTTGAAGGGCATCTAGGTTGTTTCCAGGTTCTGGCTATTACAAACAAGGCTGATATGAACACAGCTGAGCCCCTTGTGGTATGATTGAGCATTCCTTGGGTATATGCCCAAGAGTGCTATAGCTGGGTCTTGGGGGAGATGGATTCCCAATTTTCTAAGGAAGCACCATATTGATTTACAAAGTGGCTGTACAAGCTTGCATTCCCACCAGCAGTGGAGGAGAGTTCCCCTTGTTCCACATCCTCTCCAACGTAAGCTGTCTTCTGTGTTTTTTATCTTAGCCACTCTGACAGGTGTAAGGAGGTATCTCAGCTTCATTTTGATTTGCATTTCCCAGGATAATCAGGGATGTTGAGAAATTCCTTAACTGTCTTTCAGCCATTTGAACTTCCTCTGTGGAGAATTCTCTGTTTAGTTCTATAGCCCATTTCTTAATTACACTGTTGAGTATTTTGATGTCTAATTTCTTGAGTTCTTTATATATTCTGGATATCAGCCCTCTGTCAGATGTGGGATTGGTGAAGACCTTTTCCCTTTCTGTAGGCTGTTGCTTTGTCTTGTTGACTGTGTCCTTTGCTCTACAAAAGCTTCTTCAGTTTCCACAGGTCCCATTAATTGTTTGTTTCTCTCAGTGTCTGTGCTACTGGTGTTATATTTAGAAAGTGCTCTCCAGTGTCAAGGCATTCAAGACTACTTCCTACTTTTCTCTTCTAGCAGGTTCAGGAGAAACTGGATTTATGTTGTGGTCTTTGATCCACTTGGACTTAAGTTTTGTGCATGGTGACAGATATGGATCTATTTGCAGCCTTCTACACATTGACATCTGGTTATGCCAGCAACCATTGTTGAAGATGCTTTCTTTTTTCCATTGTACATTTTTGGAATCTTTGTCAAAATTATATGTTCATAGGTGTGGAGGTTAATGTCAGGGTCTTCAATTAGATTCCATTGGTCCACATGTTGGTTTTTATGCCAGTACCAAGCTATTTTTATTATGGTAGCTCTATAGTAGAGCTTAAGGTCAGGATTGTGATGCCTCCAGAGGTAATTTTATTGTACAGGATTCTTTTGGCTATCCTGGGTTTTTTGTTTTTCCATATGAAGTTGAGTATTATTCTTTCCAGATCTGTTAAGAATTGTGTTGGTAATTTGATGGGGATTTTGTTGAATCTGTAGATTGCCCTTGGTAAGATCGCCATTTTTACTATGTTAATCCTGCCTATCCACGAGCATGGGAGATCTTTCCATTTTCTGACATCTTCTTCAATTTCTTTTTTCAGGGACTTAAAGTTCTTGTCATATAGGTCCTTCACATCCTTAGTTAGAGTAACCCCAAGGTATTTTATATCATTTGTGGCTGTTGTAAAGGGTGATGTATCTCTGATTTCCTTCTCAGCCTGTTTGTCTATTGTATATAGGAGGGCTACTGATTTTTTTGAGTTGATCTTGTATCCTGCTATGTTGCTGAAGGTTTTTATTAGCTGTATCAGTTCCTTGGTTGAATTTTTGGGTCACTTATTTATACTATCACATCATCTGCAAATAGGGAGAGCTTGACTTCTTCCTTTCCAATTTGTATCCCCTTAATCTCTTTGTGTTGTCTTATAGCTCTGGCTAGAGCTTCAAGTACTATATTGAATAAGTATGTGGAGAGGGGACAGACTTGCCTTGTTCCTGATTTTAGTGGTATTGCTTTGAGTTTAATTTAATTTGATGTTGGCTGTTGGCTTGCTGTAGATTGCCTTTATTATGTTTAGGTATGTTCCCTGTATTCCTGATTGCTCCAAGACCTTTATCATGAAGGGGTGTTGGATTTTGTCAAATGCATTTTCTGCATCTACTGAGATGATCATGTGGTTTTTTTCTTTGAGTTTTTTCATATGGTGTATTACATTACAGACTTTCATATGTTGAACCACCCTTGCATCCCTGGGATGAAGCCTACTTGATCATGGTGGATAATTGTCTTGATGTGTTCTTGGAGCCTGTTTGCCAGTATTTTATTGAGTATTTTTGCATCAATGTTCATGATGGAGATCGGTCTGTAGTTCTATTTCTTTGTTGCATCTTTGTTGGTTTAGGAATCAGGGTAATTGTAGCCTCATAGAAGAAGTTTGGTAATATACCTTCTGCTTCTATTGTGTGGAACAATTTAAAGAGTATTGGTATTAAGTCTTCTTTGAAGATCTGGTAGAATTCTGCAGTGAAACCATCTGGTCCTGGGCTTTTTGGTTGGGAGTCTTTTAATGACTGATTCTATTTCCTTAGGGTTATGGACTATTAAATGATTTATCTGGTCTTGATTTAACTTAAGTATGTGGTACTTATCCAGAAAATTATCCATTTCTGTTAGATTTTCCAGTTTTGTGGAGTAGAGGTTTTTGAAGTATGACCTGATTATTCTCCGGATATCCTCATTGTCTGTTGTTATGTCCCCCTTTTCATTTCTGATTTTGTTAATTTGGATGCTCTCTCTCTGTCTTTGGTTAGTTTGGATAAGGGCTTGTCTATCTTGTTGATCTTCTCAAAGAACCAACTCTTTGTTTCATTAATCCTTTGTATCGTTCTCTTTATTTCTATTTTATTGATTTCAGCTCTCAATTTGATAATTTCCTGGCATCTGTTCCTCCTGGGAGACTTTGCTTCTTCCTGTTCAAGGGCTTTCAGGTGTGCTGTTAAGTCACTAGCATGAGATTTCTCCAGCTTCTTTATGTGGGCATTCAGTGTTAGGAATTTCCCTCTTAGCACTGCTTTCATAATATCCCATAAGTTTGGGTATGTGGTGTATTCATTTTAATTGATCTCTAGGAAGTCTTTAATTTCTTTCTTATTTCTTCCTTAACCCATTGGTGATTCAGTTGAGCATTATTCAGTTTCCATGAGATTGAAGGATTTCTGTAGTTTTTTCTGTTGTTGAAATCTAATGTTAAACCATGGTGGTCTGATAGAACACAGGAGGTTATTCCAATTGTTTTGTATCTGTTGAGATTTGCTTTGTGGCCAAGTATGTGGTCGATTTTAGAGAAGGTTCCATGGGGTGCTGAGAAGAAGGTATACTCTTTTTTGTTTGGGTGGAATGTTCTGTAGATATCGATTAAGTCCATTGAGCCATAACATCAGTTAAGTCGATTATGTCTCTGTTAAGTTTCAATTTGGCCGCTCTGTCCAGAGGTGAAAGTGGGGTGTTGAAGTCTCCCACTATTAATGTGTGGGGTTTTATATATGAGTTAAGCTTTAGTAATGTTTCTTTTACATATTTGTGTGCCCTTTTGTTTGGGGCATAAATATTCAGAATTGAGACTTCATCTTGGTGGATCTTTCCTGCGATGAGTATGTAATGTCCTTCATCATCTCTTTTGATTGATTTTAGTTTGAAGTCTGTTTTTCTGGATATTAGGATGGCTACACCAGCTTGCTTCTTAAGACCATTTGATTGGAAAGTCTTTTCCCAGCCTTTTATTCTTAGGAGGTGACTGTCTTTGAATTTGAGGTGTGTTTCTTGTATGCAGCAGGAAGATGGGTCCTGTTTTCGTATCCATTCTGTTAGTCTGTGTCATTTTATAGGTGAATTAAGTCCATTGATATTAAGGGAAATTAATGACCAGTGATTGTTCGTTCCTGTTATTATTTTTATTTTTTTGGTGGTAGTGTGTGTGTACTTCTCTTCTTTGGGGTTTACTGCTGTGGTGTTATCTATTGTCTGTGTTTTCATGGGTGTATCTGGCTTCCTTAGTTTGGAATTTTCCTTCTAGTGCTTTCTGTAGGGCTGGGTTTGTGGATAAGTATTGTTTAAATCTGGTTTTGTCTTGGAAGGTCTTTTTCACTCCATCTATGATGATTGAAAGTTTTACTGGGTATATTAGTCTAGGCTGGCATCCATGGTCTCTTAGTGTCTGCATTATATCTGTCCGGGTCCTTCTGGCTTTCAAAGTCTTCATTGAGAAATTGGGTGTTATTCTGATGGGTTTGCCTTTATAAGTTACTTAGCTTTTTCCCGTTCCTGCCCTTAATATTCTTTCTTTATTCTGTACGTTTAGTTGTTTAATTATTATGTGGCAAGCGGGCTTTTTTGGGGTGTCTAGTCTGTTTGGTGTTCTATAGGCTTCTTGTGTCTTCATAGGCATTTCCTTCTTTAAGTTGGGAAAGTTTTCTTCTATGATCTTGTTAAATATATTTTCTGTGCCTTTGAGTTGGTATTCTTCTCCTTCCTCTTTCCCTGTCATTCGTAGGTTTGGTTTTTTCATGGTGTCCCAAATTTCTTGGGCATTTTGGGTCATGACTTTGTTGGTTTTAGTGTTTTCTTTGACTGCTGAATCTACTTCTTTTACCGTATCTTCAACACCAGAGATCCTCTCTTCCATCTCTTGCATTCTGTTGGTTATACTTGCCTCTGAAGTTCCTGTTTGTTTACTCAGAGTGATTTTCTATTCCAGCATTCCTTCTGCTAGTGTCTTCTTCATTTTTTCTATTTCCCTCTTCAGGTCTTGGACCATCTCCCTTGCTTTTTCATGATTTTCTTTCAAGGATTTATTGTTTTCTTCTGCTTTAATTGTCCTTTCCTCTAGTTTTTTTTTTTTTTTATAGCATTCTTCCCATTTTTTGTTTGTCTATTCCTCTACTTTATTTTTGATTTCTTCTATATAAAGCTCTAGCCTCTTCATGATGTTACTTATAAGATTGTTTTCTTCTTCTTCTTCCATTCTGTGATGTTCAGGTCTAGCTGTTGGAGAAGGGCTATGTTCTGGTGATGCTGTATTGCTCTTTATTTTGTTGTATGTACTTCTGCCTTGATGTCTGCCCATCTCCACTTGGGTTTGTTCTTGTTCTTATCAGTGTACTTCGTCCAGAGAGAGCTGACAGATTTAGGGAGCCTCTCTCTGGTCCAGATGGAAGCTCTGGGCCAAATGGAAGCACTGGTCCAGATGAGAGTGCTGGTCGGATAGGAGCTGGGGGGCTGGATTCTGAGTCTCAGGAACTCCCTGGGGCCTCCTCATTTTGTCCAGATGGGAGCTCCTCTTGTCCAGATGGGAGTTCCTCTGGTCTCTGGTCCAGATGGGAGTTCCAGGGCAGGATGGAAGCTGGGGACTGGTCTCTGATTCTCAGGAAGTGGCTGGGGTCTCCTGCAGATGGGTGTGGGGGCAGGGTGTGGAGACTGCAGTGTCTGCCTGCAGTCTTGGAAAAGGGGAGCTTCCTGCAGGGTCTGCTGATTGGCTGGAAACTGGGGCCCAGTTGGGCAGGTCCTCTGAGGATGGCCTGTGTCCAGTGGTGGGACCCAGGGGCAATTGCCTCTCTGGCTATAACCCCAGGCACTCACCTCTGGTCCAGATGGGAGTTCTGGGGTGGACATTAGCTGGGAGTTGGTCTCAGAACCCAGCTAATCTTCTAACCATGTTCTTGTGTACAATTCACCTCTTTCCTCACTTTAATTCCCTCTTTTCTTATACCTTAAAACACTTGTAATTTCTTATGTCTTTAGAAGGTACCCATCTGCCTCTGTACTAATCAATTTTAAGTTTTATGTAAGGCTATACTAAGCAGGAAATTTAGGTACAGATTAGGTACTGTTCTTTGTAGGAACATAATTTATAGAATGAATATATATAAAGGGGGTTTATTAGAATGGTTCACATACTGTAGTCCAGCTAGTCTAACCATGGGTGTTAACCAATAGAAGGCCCAAGAATCCAGTAGTTCTTCAATTCTTAAAGCTGTATGTCTTAACTGGTCTGCAGTAGATGCCAGAATCCCGACAAAGTAGGCTCTAATGCTACTGAAGAAATGGACTTGCTACTGTGAGTGAGAGCAAAACAGGCAAAAAATAAGCCTCCCTCTTCTATGTCCTTCATAAAAGCTGCCAGCAAAAGTTGTGACCCAGATTAAAGATGGATCTTCATGCCTCGTAAGATCTAGATTAAAGTTTTATCTTCCCAGCTCAAAAGATCTGGATTAGAAGTGGGTCTTCCTACCTCAATTAATTTAATTAAGAACAATACCCCCCCATGGCTGTATCAAAGCCACTTGGGCTTTAGTTAATTCCACATGTAGTCAAGTTGAGGACCAAGAATAACTATCATGAGATGAAAGAATAGATGTCTAAATTTATGGAAGATAATAATGATTCCAGAAGCAGATCCATGGAAAATTAATCTAATGGTCATTGACAAAGAGTCAGAGGAAAATTCAACACTGTCCCCAGTGACATACCATACATATTTTTTATAAAACTTAGCCCAAGATATGTTGACCCAAATACAAAATGAAAATCAATAACATTTACAGAAGAAAAACAGAAGAAAAAAACCCAAGATCTATGAAAAGAATAATTAATCAGTTGTACTTGATAAAAATAGAAAATTTTTCCAAAAGACACTATTACATATATAGTCTTTCTCTATATATACTATATCTGTATACATATAGTAATATAATCTAAAAGATAATATTACTAAACAAGGAAAAGCCACAGACTGGAAGTAAATGTTTACAAATCATATATCTAACATGTCAAAAAGATTTTTAAAACATCACAAAATTCAAAACTAAGGAATTTGTTTTAAAAATACAAAGAGATAAATAGTCATCTTATTGGAGAAAACATTTAACTTATTTTAACACAACACAATATATCATGGCATGAAAACATGGTGAATATGAATAAAGTAATTTCCATGAAATTATCAAATAACTAATAAAAAAAAGAGTTCTAATGTCTAACAGTAAATTTCCTTGAAGTTTAAGCTACTCCATTTAATAGGAAAAGAAACAAAATCATTCATAATTCTATTAATAAAATAAAAAAACACAAACAACCTCCCAAACCAACCAAACAAACAAAAGCCACATTTTCTTGCCTCCCCGGGCTATGCAATGTTAACATTTTGTGTGTGATTTAAAACTAAATTATATAATGTTGGCCAGGTAAATGAGCAATGGGAAAATCCATAGCTGCTAAGAATACAAGCCATTGGGAAGAAACTTTACCACTTTCTTACACAAGTAAATATACCTTTCCTTATATAATCTTGCAACTGCGCAGATGGATGTTTGTTTGTTTGCTTTTATTTTTGAAACAAGGTCTCACTTTGTGGTCCAGATTGGCTTGGATCTCATAGAGATCTGCTTACCTCTTGCCCTCAAGTCCTGATACTAAATGCATGTGCCACCATGCCAAGTACAGTACTATATTTTCATCAACTTACTTGAAAACACATATCCACTTACAATTGCACATATAGGACATAATGGTTAATGCTCCCTGTCAATGTACTAAATTTAGAAGAGCTAGGTAGTATCTGTGAGGCTTTTGCCAAAGAGGATGAACAAAAGTGGACAGATATATTCTAATTAGGGACTATATCATCTCCTGTGTTTGGGGCTAAGACTAAGTAAAACAAGGAAAGTGGAGGAAGCTGGATGAATTCCTGCATTTCGCCCTTATCTGCTTCCTGGTCCATGAAGATGTGGTTAATTCTAGCCACATATTCCTAACTTTAAACTCCGTCAGGCCTTCCTTTCTGCATGGGCTCTATTCTACCTAACTGTAAATCCAAATCAGCTCTTCTTTCTGTATGTTCTTTTTTTTCTGTGCATGTGTGTTTTACAGTCATGAGAAAAGTAATACCTGAAGTTTATATTAGATTTATTTAAAGTTGTCTTTTAGTTAAGAGAATGAGTTAGTTATGAGATGTAATATTATTCAGTAATCAATAAATAAGACATCATCTCACAAAAAGACATGAATAAATGATTAATACCTATTATTTAGTGGAGTGGGAAATAATATATTGCTTCCAATTACAACATTTTGGATAAAGCAAAAACCGAGGTAGCAAACAGATTTCCGGTTACCTAGCAGAGAATGTGAACCAGGGTACTTCTGAAATGCAGGTATTTTTCAGATGGTGAAAGTATTCTTCATAACGTTAACCATTTGGGAAATGGAACTGTACTGTTTGCAGCCTTTAGAATGTAACAACATGAAGAATTAACAATATGAGGAATTTAATAATATGAAGGGTTAATTATAAGTTTATATTTTTTTTAAATTCTTTTAAAATTGAGTGATCCTTGTATGGATTCAGGACTGAAGAATCTAGTAACATTACAATCATCTGAATGCTAGTGAAGAGAGGAAAGTGGAAAGCCTGGTTATCTGAAAACTCCTCAATTTTATGGGTCTAAACACACCAAATCAAGACAACCTATCACATGACACTATGTGTAAGTGGAAAATGCTGTCCTTTCCCATACTCATACTCTATAGACAACAATTCTGACCCTTCTCGTATCAATTTTAGGAGGATGCCATAACAAACACCATAATTCGGTAATTTAACTTATAGAATGTATTATCTCCTGATCCTATATCCTAAAATTCTAAAATCAAAGTGTGAGTAGGTCTTTACTCACTCTGAAGGTACTGTGAAAGGATTCCTCCTGGCCCTGACTTCATACTGCTGATAGGACCTTGGCTTACATCGGCGGCTCGTCACTCTTAGCATAGTGTTCTCCCTGTTGATTGTTGAATTTTTGTCATTCATACTAGACTAGGGCCTACACATCTCAGCTATTTACATTTACAATGACCTTACTTCCAGATAAGCTCACATTCTAACGTATGGTTAGGGCTTCAACATTTGAAGTTTGAGGAAACACAATTCTCATAACACTACTATGCCTGTATATAGGAAGTAAATCGTATATGAATGGATCTGGTATTTGGAGCCATACTTCTCTCTGGTTAAGTTATTTAAGATAGGGAAGAGAAAATGATCCATGGATAGTGATGAGGTATCAGGATTAACTCATGTTTAACTTAAGGCCCATAGAAGTAAGTTGTTTCAAAAGGAAATAGTAATAGCATTGTGTGTATCATGGATTAGTATTCATTGTACAGATCCTTACCAGGTCACAAGAGTATCAGGAAAGATAGTACACCTCTAGGTTTTGGTTCCTGATATTATTCTCCAATGAAAGAAACTAGGGTTCTTTAGAGAAATGATTTATTTGGGTACTGACACAGGAAATACAGAAGATGAGTTGGATCATAGAGCATTCCCAAGTGCTTCAAGCTAATGAAAAACAGAGAGAACTCCACAAGAGGGCAAGAAAACCATCAGAAATTACTTAGTTCATCCAAGGTTTTAACAAGTTGAGCAGTAAAATTTCTTAAATAGTATTGGATTATATATAAAGAAAAGGAACAAAACAAGATAAAGATATTGAGAAGAGAAGAAACAGCATTGTAAAGCAATTCCAAATAACTTATGTAAACAACCTTCCTTCAGAGAAGGATGAGCATGATTTATTCATTATAGGTGTGTTGTACAACTTTCTTGTTAAAGAAAGTGACATGAAAAAAATTGGCTGGGGGATAATGACTCAAAAGTAGGTAAAACATTAACACCATTACAGGCATATAATTAAAGTTAATATCCAGAGTGCCCAGGTCTTTAACAATGTGCTGTGCCCTGTTTCTATTTTCAATCTTAAATATTTCTTCTGGTTCATGACTTGAATGTTTGGGCTCTAGCTGGTCATTGTCACTTGGCAAGGAAGTCTTTGGAGCATCTAGGAGGAGGGAGCTGGCCCATGGAAATAGGTCACTAGGGCAGAGACTTTGGAACTAATTCTGGTCCATGGTTCTTGCCTGTGTTCTTTCCTTCCTGTTCACGAATGGTGGATAGCCATGGCCCTGCGCTCCTGCCACCATCCTGCCTTGTCATGATGGACTGAAATCTGAACACATGATCCAATGTAAACCTTTCCTCCCTGTTGGTTCTGTTAG